>NC_066579.1:259294719-259477472 GCF_024323335.1 Lathyrus oleraceus
GCTTCCCCTATTTAATCATCTCAAACTTGAATGTATGGATAGCAATGGCTTCCAATGCGTTCAAGGTAGGAGGGATTAAATACCAAAATAGTATCTAGAATTTTTTCCTATTAGGGGTAATAGTGATATGAGTTGATTTTCTGGGGATTTATGTGAGAAAGTTTTTTATGGGATGGCAGATGATCTTGATATGAGACCAACTACTAGGGAAATGAATATGGTATTTGGTGCTTTGCTGGGGGAATGGTTATGATAATTATGCATTCAATATGGTATATATTGTCACTACCGGGGTTAAACACAATAACAAAAAACCGGGACTTTGAAATGAACTGCCTATCAAAGGCAAAATCAGAAGAATCGCCACGAAATTTTATTTGTGTGCCTCTATCGGAGAGGCGAGGGAAATTATCGATAAAACCCTCAAAAAAGATAAGCGCACGAGAAGTGCTAGAAAGGATAAGGAATTGGTCTCGCAACCAAGATTGGGTTTGGAAGTCAATTACGCAAGGGGAAGGTATTAACACCCTCACGTCCATGGTACATCATGGGAACCATTTGGGTTGTTTACGTATGCAGGGATTTATCTTGTTATGGTTTTATTTTCAAAAGAATGTGTGTGAAAAAGAGGGTTTTGGTTTCTTATTATGGTGCTCGCCAAGGATTGTGGCCCTTGTGTCTACTTATCATCACCGGGATGAGGAATTAGAGCTTCGTAGTTCGGAGTAGAAAATATTTGTGTGTTGGTTGATTTTACGTTTGAGAAAAGGGTTTTCAGGATGGGTTCCCTAAGTCACAAAAATTAGGTTTGATGGGTTGTGTTGATTTTACCTTTGAGAAAAGGGTTTACGAAAAGTATGTTTGTGATTAGATTGCACTAAATTCTAGGGGCGGAGGTGAATATTCAGGACATTCTCACTCATTCTCCACCACTTAAGGCTCGTGGCGCACAATACTAATCGTAGTTATTAAGTGTTTTGAATTTGATTATAAAAGGCCACTTGACATTGGATCAAGGGTTTGTTTATTTTTTGGTTGAGAATTTGGCTTATGCGACATTAATGCAAAGTAACCAACAGAAAGTAAAGGGATCTCATTGTAAGGTAGCCCAAGATAAAGGTTTGTGTGTGCAAGGGTGACCTATGCTAAGCAAAAGGATAATGGTCTTACAAATATGTCCCCCTAAGGTGGTGCCATGATGCCATTCTTACAACCGAAATGTAAGTACAGATAAATCCAAAATTTGAAACAAAGTATCACAAAAGAGTAGTGAAAAGGCCTCGAAGCAAGGTCCTAGAATGAGATACTCTAAGTCCAAGTGGATTAAAGTGCATGGATTGTTTTTGGTCTTATCATTTTATCATGTTTTTTAAGTGTATGATAACTATAAAGTAAATACAAATGGTAAACATGCATGGTGAAGTTTATACAATGAATATGATGACGATGATGAGTACTTAAATGTAAATGACATAAAAGTAAATAACAAGGAAGTATAACAATGATAATAATAATAAAAGGTTAGTAAGAATCAAAGTTAGTGAAGTTAGGTTAAGTTAGCAAGTTATAAGATCAAAGCATAACATTAACAATGTGATAAGGGTAGCATGTGGTATAAAAAAATGATTATTATATTAGTGGGTTAGTATAAACAAGAGGAACCACAATGTATCAGAGAATCCACAAGCCAACAAGTAAGGCTTCATCCACAATCAATGACTCAAGTTTTTGAATAGGGGAAATCTATCCATGCTTCAAAGTACCATGGATGAGCACTTGATCATCCAATGGTAGGTTTGAAGTATGGAAGTTTTAATTAACCCTAAACCAAATAAGTCATGACCTCGGTGGATTTCATTAGTCCATGAGTTCAAGACTCCATAAGTCCCTCAAAAAATATCCAAATGAAATAAAACAAATCAACAATAAAATCTAGAGACAAAAATAATGGGAGTTTATGTTCAAAATATTTTCATAATAATAAAAATAAATTAGTGTAAAAATAAATCAAAGTTGGTTATAAAATAGATAAAAAATAAAAAATTGAAAGTGAAATAAAAAATAACTAGACATTCTGCACACGATGGGGGTTGAACCTTGACTTTGGGGTTATGGGGGGTCAACCCCCTCTCCCACTAGGCCACAAGCTCGGTGTAGTCAACAAATAGACCAAAACAATAAAATATTAAACAACAGTTAAAAAAACTCGCGCGCTAGCCAACCATTCAGAGTGGGACACGATTTGCTTTTAAATTCAAAATTTGCACGAGGTAACGACTCGGGGATGTTCCCATCCAAACTTCAAAAATCATACTCCATGAATCTGTGTTTGTAATCAGATTTTTTCAAGGGATCTTATTGTATAAACATAAACAAATCATCCTTCACACTCATGAGCCATTGATTCGCTCTGAGTGTTGAGTTTTCTCTCACAACCAAAAAGATGAACTTGACATAATTTAAAAATTAAATCCTATACATTGAGTAATCAAATATGCAACCTTAAGGGAAATGATCAGAAACCAGAAGATTATTTCGAGGGAAAGGTAACTTGTTTGTTGATGAAGGTAAAGGGGACTACCTGATCAGAAACAGCCCAGGGAGGATTTCTGATGGTATGGCTAAGCTAAGAGGTGAAGGGAAGTTAGGTGTTTGGAAGGTTTGAATGCTGATTAGTGAAGGTTGTAACAGGGTATTCGTTACCATTAGAGATATTGACTAAATCCAAGGTAAACCATACAAGTCGAGTCGCCACCGCACTTTTATTTATTCAAAGGAATAGTTAGAAAGCGAACAAAACCTAAAAGTTTTATCGAACAAAAAACTAGTAAAATCAGAGATCGGGGTAGGGGGTTGGTTATGCAATGGGATGCTTTTAAGCACCCAAAACATCCTAGGTACTCCTAGGGAGCCCTTTTCACACTTGTTGTAAGGTTGGTATTTTGTGAAAATTTGTTTGTGCAAACATGATTGAAGAGGTGAGAAGAGAATATACAAGTTAATTACAATTTGTGTTTGGATGGATAAACACATTGCCTACGTACCATCTTAAAAAGATTAGGATCAAAACCTCGTAGTTCGGGGTAAAATTTCAAAACAAGTGGGTGAATTGATTGGTCCAAAAGCCTTAAGGTCTTTTGTTATCTAAGGGAGAAAACTCAACCTAAAACCACAACCACCATTGTGATAACTTCAACATGCTGTGAGGGGTTAACCCTATAATAAGCATGGAAACCTCATTGTCCATCACTAAGGATATAAGTGAGTATTACATCTACCTCAGGATAACTCAAACCTAATAGCTAAAGTTATGAAAAGTTTTGATTAAGAAAGTGGCCATTGAAACCACAAATATTTGAATGAGTTATATTTACCATGAAAGTATTTACAAAGTATGGTAAAAGTTGACTTAAAGATTCAACTCAAATAAGTGTTATGAAAAGAAAGTTGGAAAATAAAAAGCATAAGGCTTAGGTTTCTAATGTTGGAAAACAAGTGTTAAATGTTTGCACAAAGTTTTGGCTTGGGTTAGAGTGGAGGGAAAAAGAAGAATGGCTAAAGTCCTAATCATACAAGAGATGAAGGATAAGAAACAAAACCACAAATGGAGTTCCTCTCTTGATATCATATTGATGATCCAAGTAGCTCCCATCCTTTGGAATAAACAGCAATAGTGTAAGCTCAAGCAATCAACATAACAAACAAGCTCTTAGAAGATCCCCAATGTCTCTTGTATCTTTCGCTTTGGATGAACATGGCAATGGTTCTTCAATTTGGCTCACATAGGATTCCCTAGCACAAAGCACACACATCAAGAGTTCTATGAAGCAAATCAAGCTGGACAAGAGTGAGTTTAGATATTTTGGTCCTTCTAATCCATCTTAATATTAGGTCCTTTTACTCCAATTTTGCATAGGGAATGTCCTAGAAAACTAAGTCCATTTGTCCATTTTTGCATTTGGTCCACAATAATCAAAACAAACACAAGCACAATAATATATACACAATTATGTGCTCAAGTGAGTAAAAGGCAAATTGCATTAACATAAACATGTGCTCAAATGAGCAAAGGAAAAAGCAAATGAATAGTATGTACAAGAATAGTAAATTGCATAAAGTAAAGAGCATGTAGTAAATGTTAATGGTTTATGGTTAGTGTTAGAGTTAGTGTGCCATAGGCAATTTGGCGCTATGTTAAGCAATCGTAATTGGACTTATGTAGAAGTCACAACTATCTGAGGCCGGTCAATAATAATGTAGGCAACAACACAAGTTAGAGATTTTAATTAGTGAATCAAACTCCAACAGCTTGCCATGCCAAAAAGAAGATGAGAAATGATCTTGTATTGATTTAGGTTCTTTGCATGATTTAGGAAGCAACATATCCTTAATGCAAAGCCATTCACTTGATCCATGATCAAGATGAATTAGATTTGAATCAAAGAAGATTAAACCTCCATGTATCAATGCTAACCACCAATCTTTAACTCATTGATCAAAAAGAAAAGAAGAAGAAGAAGAAGAAGATGGAGAAATAAAGTGCATTAATGGAAATGTAATGAGATAATCAACAAGCATTGACCAAAGATAGAGAAGATCAAGGTCAAACAATAGAAAACAGAAGCAAGATGAAGATTAGAAGTCAAGAAACAAATAAAAAAAATTTGGTATTTTTTAATATTAAAATAAAACTTGAATTAAAATAATAAAGAAAGGTCAAACTTCAAACTCACTTCAAATCAACTTTGAAAAGTCCAAGTGAATTATCCCAAGTTCAACAAGGTCAAACAAAGTTTGACAAAAAATTTCAGCATTTTTAGAGGTCAGAAACTATTTTAAATCAATTAAAAATACATAAAAATAACCTAATTGAACAAAAATCTCAAATAAATCTCAAATCAATTAATAAATTGATGAGAATATTTTTCATAGATCTATCATTATTCAAAGAGGTTTGAAAAATATTTTTGTATTTTTTGGATATCAAAAACTATTTTAAATGAATTAAAAATAAAGAGAAAAAAGAAATTACTAAAAAAATATCAAATGATAAAATAAAAAATATTAATAATCATTTTTAGAAAGTAGAAATTAAAAGGAGAAAAATGAAATTGGTCTCATATTTTTGGACCAATAATGAGAGAGATATGAATTTTTAAAGTGAAATGGAATTAAAAGAAATAAAAGAATTAAAAATCAGAAAATAGAAAACAAGGAAATACGTGGACCGCTTGATGAAACTTCATTAATTGACGTGGATCATCACCCAACTGAGAAGCGCACGTTCACCATATGCGTGAGTCAAATGCAACACACCATGCCATTAATAAAGTCATAAGGTTAGACGTGTGTGATTGCATCTGGAAAAAGGAATGGACGATCCAGATCGAATATGGAGACCAGACGGTGGCCAGCGCCACCGTCTTCTCCGGCCAAGTTCAAATTTTAAGAGATTTAAATGGTAACCAAAAGGCACGATCCAGGCATCAATCGAGGGCTGGGGTGATGTACATCACCCCTGTACCAACCAAATCCATTCTAGATCTCTATATTGAAAGAAATCAGAAGTGGAAGATCTGTGGTGTTCATATAAACTTCATGATTTTGAAAATTGAAAGCACAATAATGTTGCCTCTATGCAGTGGACTTCAGATCACACAACAACAATGAGAAATAAGCATTATGTAAGCTGATTCGAACAAAAATAACAGTTGAGGTAAACCTCTGATTTGCAGGGCTTTGAGTCACAATTCTTGGATGCTATTGCTTACAGTCCACACTATAGATCAAGGAGAAGAAGGTTTAGGAACTTTAAGATCTGAAAATTGTTCAAGGAAACCAAAGTTCAGATCTGAAAATTTTAGAGAAAAGTGAGCTAGTTCCTTTAGTGAGGGTTGTGATTTCAGTTTAGCAGCAATTGGGGCGCCTTTAGGTTCAGGAATTATGAAGCTATGGCATTGTATTTATAGGCTAGGCAATGCTGAATGCATGATTTCAAATTTGCATGAATGAAAGGGCCTCCATGCATGGGCCTGTACAGGCGCATGGAGGGCCCAACTCCAACTGGATTTGGTAGCTGATGCATGATGAAGTAAATTGGTCGTGCAGATTGGATGGTAATAGCTCATGCAATGCAAATTAAATGATTTTCCAAAATTGCACCATTATGCTCAAGCCTTCGAAAATGCTATTCCAAAAATAGAAACACCACCTCATGAGTAATGGTTGGAAAGCTTATTGCATAAGGATAATTTGTTATGTTGATCAAAACTCCATTTGGGCCTTGGAAATTGATGAGAATTGGCCATGAAGTGTAGGGTGCAAAACATGCACATGTGAGATTTTCAAAATTGGCCAAAGTTCAAGCCCTTCTGTCTCAGTGATGCAAGTTCCAAATGAAAAATCTTCAAAATCAAAGTTGTATAGTTTTTCAAGACAATCAATTTGGACTTAGATTTTGCATCATTTGGATTTTTGATGAAGAAGTTATGGGCACTTGAAGTTGGACATTTTCACATTTCAATGCATTTGGTCCAAAGTGACCTATAATGTTTTGCATTATCACATGTATTTCTTTTGAGATTTTAAAATTTTTCTCAACATAACATTTGAAGAAGACATCTTAAGCTTTCCAATTCATTTTATCCCACCTCAAAATCATGAAAAATGAAGGAGTTGTGTGCTTGGGAAGTTGACCTAAAATTAGGGTTTCAGTCAAAATGACCTATAATATCTTGGAATGGATGATGACCTTCCAAGATTCAAACCAAATTTTGATGAACATTAAAGTTGTTCATATGGTCTTTAAGAACATTTTTTCGCTTGGGATAATCTCCATTTGACCAACACATCAAAAGTTAGGTCTCAGTGTATTTCAAAATAGTTAGATGAATTGACTGATCAACTTCTCAAGTCCATGCCTCATATCTTGATGAATTAATGTTTAAGGACACTCAATAAAGTTCAAATATGCATGAAATGATGAGTGAAATAACTTCCCTTGATTGTATTTGATCATGGCTTGAGGTTGCTTCATGAGCAAGGCATAGTTGATGAACAGAGGAATTAGGGTTTCCTTGGGAAACAAGCCTCAAACCCTTTGATTTGCTTTGATCAAAATGATGAATTGAGATACTTGGGAGGCATATTTTATGGATGAGAGTGTCGCGTACGCGAAAAAAACCGGCGAGAAAAAGACACAAAGCCGCCACCGTGCGTTATTTATCCCAAAGGAGGGAAAGGAAACGCTCGAAGTAAACCTGGAAAGGAAATGGTCTTACGACCAGAGATTGCAAGGATCGGGAGTCAGTTCCGCAAGGGGAAGGTATTAGCACCCCCTCACGTCCGTCGTACTCGACGGGATCCACGCTCAGAAAGAATAGAAAAAGGTTGCTAAATAACTGCTCAAAAACTGCACACACACTGGAATAAAACACAGGTGAAAGAAGACGGAGAAAGCGGACTCGGCAGGATGTCGCATCCTGGGCCTACGTAGTTTGTCAGACACAAACATCATAGTCGACGTAGTTCGGGGAAATGGGAAACGTGCTCGCTAGGACATCGCATCCTATGCATACGTATCTTCTCTAACCAGAGTAAGAATCAGAGCACTCGTAGCTCGGCTAACGCACGCCGAAACAGAACGCTGAAAGACGCTGAGACGCCAAAAGAAACACACAAACGGAAACAGACTGCCAATCGCTGGGCTTACATCCGACTCCGAACAAAGAAACGCAAACAGGAAACCGAATGCCAATCGTTGGACTTACATCAGACTCCAGACAAAGAAACGCAAACAGGAAACCGAATGCCAATAGATGGACTTACATCAGACTCCGGATAAGCAAACGCTAACAGGAAACGGAATGCCAATGGCTGGTCTTACATCCGACTCCATAAAAGAAACAGGAAACAGATAGCCAATCAATGGTCTTGCATCTATCTCCTAACACACACACAAAGCCGAAGGGTCTCGATTGCAACTAGGGCAAGAGAAAAGGAAGGTCTCGATCGCAACGAGGGCGAGAGAAAAGGAAGGTCTCAATCGCAACAAGGGCGAGAGAAAAGGAAGGTCTCAATCGCAACGAGGGCGAGAGAAAAGGATTAAAGTTAGTTGTCAGTCAAACTCGACAACACATCGCATCTCGTGCCTACGTATCTCATCTGGACATGAGAATCAGAGTTGCCGTAGTTCGACTAAACTATTTCTGTTGGTTTTGTGTTTTTTAGATGAACGACGTCACTACGCAATCTACCGGATGCTCGACCTTTGGAGACTTACTCACCTGTAGTAGAAGGAGTTAACGTGTCCTTGAGAGGGGAAATGTTTGTTTGTGTTTTAGGAAAGCTCACGCAAGAAAGGAAGTCCTAGACGAAGGAACCGTGCTACCTTAATTGACATGCAAACGAGACTATGCGAAGTCTAGCAAACCTAGGGGATACAATCACACCACACAAACATACAACATGAAGTAAACACGCTAACAAGGGGGCTCAAACATCAAGGGTGAGGCTTTAGTCAAGGGGTCATATAAACCTCGACAAACAAGTTGGGCTTTAGTCAAGGGGTCATATCAACCTCGACAAACAAGCCAACTATAGGGGTCTGGAAGCTCTTAACCACTGACATTGACCGTCAGGGTGAGCAGATGAAAGCTAATGAGGGTAAGACCTCATAGCTCTTAACCCGGGCCTGGGTGAGCTTGAATCAATGAAAACGTGGGAGTCCAGAATGTGGGACTCTATTCCACTTGACTGACTCTATATACAAGGATCTTGGGTGTTTATTCAAATGCATCAGCACGTAGTGCGAGCAAGATGAAAGACTCAACTGAATAGCAGGGGACTAACTGCTAGTCCCTTCTATCTTCCAATTGCCTCTTCACTTAGGAGGTCTTGAAGTACATGGCACAAAAGTAAACAAACACAGTCATTGCCTCTTAAGGAGGACTTCAGCCAAATGCCTGCCAAAAGAAACGACAAGGCTTCCAGACTACATGGAGTTAGATAATTATTACCTAGGTGGTATGCCAACCAAAAGCAAAGCAAAGCAACTCAAGCAATGAGTTAAAGCGGCTAAAGTACCTGTAAGAAAATCAAACAAGTCAATATTTACATTCAGGCAAACCAAACAGACAGTCAACTGTGAGACAACCAATATACACAATGCAAGTCAACAACTCAAGTGAGTTCATCACCAAGGAACCTACAACACAAGAAAGGTTAGTGGACAAAAAATTTTGCATCTCAATTCATGAGATCAACATCAACCATCAAGACTAGAAGCTTGAACCTGAAATGCAAAACTCAAAAGATGAGTACAAACCACAAGCACCAAGGCTAGGGTCAAAGACAATGCCAAAAGTCAAAACAGCAACCAATATTCAACATGAAGCTCATTTAATCAATCATGAACATGTCTTAAAAAGGACCAAACCTAAATCAAATGGCAAAGTCATCTCATGAGCAAGATATGGCAAAGGCAATTACAAAGCACACAATTGGACATCAAGAATCAAAATTCCATATTAAAACAGAAATGAATCAAACAATCATGAAAAATTTTATGTGTACACAGTATGTCAAACACAATCGTCCTGCCAAAAATTAGAATCAACAGAGCTCAATTGACCTAGAAATGAAAATGAGCAAGTATGACATCAAATTGTCTGACACACATTGTCACACCCCACATTCATGTGTCCAAAACAGAGATGAAAAATGCTAAAAATGCACAACCAAGCCTCAAAAATCATGCAACACGTTGGGAATCAGCATACCAAATTTCAAATCAATTGGCCAATGTATGAGCATTTCACAATAGAATGAATGAAGCATGTCACATTTGCATACATGTCCAAAGAGGCCAACACAATTAAAATTCCAGAAATGATAAAATCATGAAATCAGCATCACAAAACAATAGACATCCATATGAACATGTAGCAAAAAACTGGAAGTGATTTGGATTAATTTTCAATTTATAATGATTTTTTGAAGTTGGAGAAAATATTGAAATAAAAATGAAGAACAAAAGATGATAAATTGGAGAGAAATGGAAAAATGTGAATTAAATTTGAAAAATGCTGGAGCGGAGGATCGAAGGAGGTACAAGCGCTACCAATCAAAACACAGCGTTTTGGTTTGGAAAAATAAATGGAAAACGCATGCTCAGCAAGGATCGAACCGTGTAGCAAAGAAAACAAGCGCTGGGAGAATAAAATCCACAAAAATTACACAACCAGGAACCGAACCTGGTATGACCAAAGGCTGGCGTGTTTTGATCAAAACGCTGCCGCTTCATTAAATGAAGTGGCGCCTGGTCAGCAAGTCAAGCATACGTGGAAGCAGTCAAGGAAACAAGAGCCAATGGTTGTGCCAACAGAGCGCACACGCAAGCGCCAGCAAGGAAATATTAAAACAAACAAAAGCCATAGGAAGGGATCGAACGCACGCTGCATGGGTGAAAGGCGTATCTACAGTGGAATTGAAAGCACTGAACCAGAGGGAACCCTAGACTATTCATGCACGGTGAGGTATGGTGGTTTCCACCGTCTTCTTCATGAAGACGGTGGCGCTACAATGACAAGCTCCAAAAAAATTCCAGAAATAGGCAAAATATACATCATTGGAAGTCTCTCATCAAGCACAACACGGATCGAGCAATAATCTGGCCTAAAACTCAATGAATAAAGAGAATCGAACCAAAACATTTTTGCATCCAAAACTTTAAATCATCATAACACAGTCAATACTTCACCATTTTTTATGAAATCTATATCAGAATGCTCAGCATGAGAAGCTCTACAACATTATGTGCATAAAAAGGAGAAATGAGAGGTTCGAAATTCCAACCTCTTGAAGAGCAGTCACTGGAAACAAGCGATTCAAGGCCTTGCAAGTGTCCAGATCCAATCCTGAGATGATATTATGAAGCTTTGTGCGTGAATTGAAGCTTGAGATGGCTTGGATCTAGCTCAGATTTCAACTTCCATCTTCATGTTCTTGAGCTTGATGTGCTTGATTCTAACTCGAATTCTTCAATCAAGAGCTTGATCTACACTCAATGATGATCAGAGAACAAGAATATGCAATAAAATCAAAGTGTTATGTGGAAGAAATTGAAGTTTCAATGGAGAGCAAAAATGGAGGGAAAAGAAATTTGGATCTAGAATGAGCAAAAACTCTGAAATTCTGTTATGATTTGATTTATATATGGTCTCTTAATCACATCCAAATCAAAATTAGGCATGAGTTAATTATGATTAGTGAAAATAAGGTGCATGACCAAAAATGGAAAATTGTGGAGGTGCATGGCAAATTGGACGTGAACAGTAACATGTGCATGGGTAAATTCACTTAAAATCATCTCATAAGCTTAAATGTAATGGTATTTTGTTCATATGATGCACCAATTTTGAATTTAGCATTTTCCTTTCAAAATATTCATGAATCAGCAAATGGTCATGTGATGAAATTTCATGCAATGCAATGATAGGTTTGGAAATTATAGGTCAAGAGAAGAAATATGCAAAAAGAGTGACTCATATTGGAGCTTTGGATCAAAAGTTATGGCTCGTTGAAGTTCCATGCACACTTGGCAATCATTTGATCATATCTCCTCAACCATTCATCAGATGCTCATGATCTTGGACTTTTTGGAAATGGGAGAGAAAGATCTTCAACTTTCATGTTGGACAAAAATTCATTTGAAGCTTCTTTGATATTGGAAAGTCAAGTTGAAAGTGGTCCAAAAACTTGCCAGTTTTGGAAACTTGAAATTACAGGTCACTTTACATTTTTGGAAACTTTTGATCTGGCTTCAAAATCTTCAAGGTGGATATTTTACATGATGAATGAACCTCTTTTGGATATGAATGAAGTGTCTCAAGCCATTTCTCCACCTCCTAGCCTTCAATTGACTTCCAGTTGAACTTTATGGGCCCCAGGTGACTTGAGACTGCACTGTGGACTTTGAGCCTCTTAGCACTTGGCAAAGTGACTTCAAAACGAACCTTGGTTCATATAAGCTCTCTAGAACAACCATGTGGCTTTCATCTCAAGGAAATGCTTGGTCTCTTGCACTGGTGAATCTCTTGATGCCAATGCTAGATGCAATGATGCAATGCAAGATGTAATGTTAATAACCTAAAAAAATTGGAATGTATGCATGAATGGGGGGTGCAAATTTGAGGTGCTACAGCTGCCCCTATTCAATCAACTGGGAACCTGAACGCATGAGAGCAACGGCTGTCAGACCTTCAAGGTAAACAGGGATTGAATACCAAAGAACCATAGAATTTTCACTCTGAGGGGGATGATCAAAGAAAAGAATGTTCACCAATGGCAGCTTCCTTTGGGGATTTGATATTTATCACTGGAAGGAATCATGACCAGACATTTACCGATGACTGGGAAAGAACTCGACCAGACATCAACGGATGAATGGGAGAAAGAAACCACGACCAGACGCCAACGGACGAATGGGAAGAGAAACCTTGACCAGACGCCAACGGACGAATGGGAAAGAGAAACCACGACCAGACGCCAACGGACGAATGGGAAAGAGAAACCACGACCAGACGCCAACGGACGAATGGGAAAGAGAAACCACGACCAGACGCCAACGGACGAATGGGAAGGAGAAACCACGACCAGACGCCAACGGGCGAATGGGAAGGAGAAACCACGACCAGACGCCGACGGACGAATGGGAAAGAGAAACCACGACTAGTCGCCAACGGACAAATGGGAAGAGAAACCACGACCAGACATCAACAGACGAATGGGAAGAGAGGAACCACGACCAGACACCAACGAACGAATGGGAAAGAGAAACCACGACCAGACGCCAACGGACGAATGGGAAAGAGAAACCACGACCAGACATCAACGGATGAATGGGAAAAGAAACCACGACCAGACGCCAACGGATGAATGGGAAGAGAAACCACGACCAGACGCCAACGGACGAATGGGAAGAGAAACCACGACCAGACGCCAACGGAAGAATGGGAAAAGAAACCACGACCAGACGCCAACGGACGAATGGGAAGAGAAACCACAACCAGACATCAACGGATGAATGGGAAGAGAAACCACGACCAGACGCCAACGGACGAATGGGAAAAGAAACCACGACCAGACGCCAACGGACGAATGAGAAGAGAAACCACGACCAGACGCCAACGGACGAATGGGAAAAGAAACGACGACCAGACGCGACTGAACGAATGGGAAAAGACTCGATGTTACGGACATCGAAAGATGATGTCTACTGACACCAAAAGAAAGGACACACACGGGTGTCAACACGACACCTACTGGCATTGTAAGGATGACATCTACATATGCCAAAACAAGGCAGACGCTCGCCGGGGACTACGCTGGGGAGTCAAGCTTTCCTTCCACGGACGGGTGAGGAAATAAACCTCTTTGGGGATTACCAATCCTGAACGCTGACAAGAGCAACTACAGCAAATGCGCAATACGGATGTTGAAAACTGATCCGCCTCTACTGGGGATACGATTCAAGCCCGCAAGATGCAAGGGGAGGAAAACTCATGCTGGGAAAGCAAGTGATCACTTTGCTGAGCACACGATCCCTGATTCGATCTCCCAACTCTGTGGGGAGTAGCACTACTGGGGATGCTTGCTGATCTGTCATTCTCGAAACGGCAGAGAAACCCACTCAACTAGGGAGTCACTTGTTGGGAAAGCAACAACCTTCCAACCATGCTGGGGAAACCAATTCTGCTATCAACCCAGACGACCGAACGTCACGATGCTAAACTCCTCAGAATAACATCACCGACCAGCTCAACCAATTCTTGAATGGTAACCACGGCTTAGGGCTAGTTTATGCTTGCAATGTTGATGCATGAATTTTACAGCGTAATGCTCCATAACCATGGAAATGCTACGCAATTAATGATGCAATATGCTATGCTTATCTAAATGATGAATGCATAAAACATATCCCCCTCCGGGGACTCTACTGGGGAGCTCGAGGAACTCTGCTGAGGAACTTGATGTCATTCCAATCTCCACCCTGCTGGGGAATAGCACTGCTGTTGGGAAAAAGACAATCCTCACTGGAGATGACCTTCACCGAACTCGATCCGCTTGGGGACTTCGCTGGGGAAAACAAACCACGCCCACCTCCGCTGGGGAAACAGCAACCTTCAGACTTGCTGGGGAAATAACATTCTCAAGCCTGCTGAGGATATAGCAACCTTCCGACTCGTTGGGGAAGTAACAGTCTCGGCCCTGCTAGGGATTACAACAAACTCAGACTTGCTAGAGAAAAACATTCTCAACCCTGCTAGGGATTACAGCAAACTCCAGACCTGGATGGGGGAACTGCAAACTCAACCCTGCTGGGGATTACAACACTTCAGACCTGGTTGCTGAGGAACAACCTACCCACAAACACCTCCGTCGGGGATATGGCAACCTTCAGGCTCGCTGGGTACACTAACAGTCCTTAGACTTGCTGGGGAAATACTCTTCTCGACCCTGTTGGGGATTACATTCTCAACCCTGCTGGGGAAGATAACCAAGCTCCGGCCTGGTTGCCGAGGAAACACTGATCTCGAATCCGTTGGGGAGATAACGACCTCGAACCTGCTGGGGAGATACGGCCTATTTAACACGGAACGCCCGTCAATTCGTCGAACACTGGCATTCACCATCCAACCACAGTGTAAACTTTCCACTTTTGAGAGCTCCCAGTCTCATCTGGTCTCTTCTGATTCATCTCCTTGTATTCTCGACTTTTCTCTACTTCGAGACAATCGATCTCCTCAGATCCGGGCCAACTCTCTAGTCCTCAGACTTTGAAGAGTCTTCTTGATTACCCTCTAGGATCGTTGTCATTCTTTCGCCGTCTTTTCACCGTTCCTCAATCCCTTGTCCCTGATCGGACTCTGCGGGGATCTCTTGTTCCACATCACAACCTGCAAGTGAGTGAAAATATCTAACAGCACCTGCAAAAGAGATCATTAGATAAAAACATGCCCCAGGCGTGCCAAAATTTCAACACCTAGGTCACTCAAACTTCCGAATAAGATTTCACGTTTTCAATCTTATAAACATGCATCGGAAGGGACCTCTATGTCTCAAAATGCAAAGATTCTTTATCAGAATAAACGGATGTTTTTGCAATCAAAGCGGTAATGAAAACAAAAACAAAATATTTGACTGACTATGCATTTTATTGACTGAAAAAGGTGGCTCATGACTGAGCAAAACACCGGAAGCAATCCCTGAAAAGAGGTAATTGCGCCCAAAAGGAAAAATCTATCCTAATGGCAATGTGAAACCGTGATCTCATCGGGTTCAACTCGGTTACACCCATATGTCCTCAAGACTTTCCGCACTGTCTGCCTTCTGAACAAGAGGCTTCCGACCGATCTCTGCCGGGGATTATCCATGGTGTCTTAACCAAAGTACAAACGATCATGCTGGACGCAGTTGTTCGTTTCAATCCCTCTTTTGCCTGGACCGCCCTTTCGGGTTTTCAGTCCACCGGGATACCCTTTTTTGCCCAAGCCGCCCTTGTGGGGTTTTCGACTTGCCGGGTGTACATATTCTTTTTTTATCCTTTATCCCTAACTTTTGCCCGAACCTTTTTATTTTTCTTTTGGTTCGCCAGGATACCCTTTTTTGCCTGGACTCTTTTATTCTTTTCGTCCAGCGGTCTATTATACGAAGTATTTTTTAACTGCGCCCGCATTCAGAGGGGATGGAAAATCCTCGCCATCCATGGTCGTCAACAATAAGGCTCTGCCAGAGAAAACCTTTTTTACCACGAACGAACCTTCATAATTGGGTGTCCACTTGCCCCTACGATCGTTTTGAGGAGGAAGTAACCCTTTCAACACCACGTCTCCTACATGATATACACGAGGTCGCACCTCTCAGTCAAAAGCACGTCTCATTCGCTGTTGGCACAACTGCCCATGACAAACAGTTACCAGCCTCTTTTTCTCAATTAGGCTCAACTCTTCGTACCGAGTCCTTACTCACTCCGTCTCTTTCAATTTCACGTCCATCAGGACTCTCAACGAAGGAATCTGGACCTCAACTGGTAGCACGGCTTCCATCCCATGCACGAGTGAGAAAGGCGTTGCCCTAGTAGATGTACGCACCGAGGTTCAATACCCAGGATACAAGCTTCGTGTTCAGCCACGCTGTTGGTGCATTCAAATGTTATCCGGGCAACAAAAGGACCGTGGGCTCCCCTTTGGCGTAACCAAAGCAACACCAACCCCGCTTCCATTCACATTAACGACCCCATCAAACGTCAGAATCCGTTCGATTCAGGGTCAGGCCCCTCCTCCGGGATTGGTTCCTCACAATCTTTCGATTTGAGAACCATGATGTCTTCTTCAGGGAATTCAAACTTCATCGGTTGATAATCCTCAATGGGTTGCTAGGCGAGGTAATCAGACAATACACTCCCTTGATTGCTTTCTGAAAAGTATACTGAATATCATGTTCAATCAAAGTCATTTGCCCTCTCGCAACCCGTCCGGTCAATGCTGGCTTTTCAAAGATGTACTTGATCAGATCCATCTTGGAAATCCACAAATTGGTATGAATCAGCATATACTGTCTCAGTCGGCGAGCAACCTATGCCAAAGTACAACAAGTTTTCTCGAGTAGTGAATATATTGTTTCATAGTCTGTAAACTTTTTGCTAAGGTAAATTGCATGCTCTTTTCGACCAGACTCGTCATGCTGCCCCAGTACACCTCATAGATCCCTCGAGGACTGTCAAGTATAGGATTCACGGTCGTCCCTCCACGGGAGGCACCCGAATTGGAGGCTCCTGCGAATATTCTTTTTATTTTTCAATGCCCCTTGGCAATCATTATTTCACCTGACCGTTTGATCTTTTCTCTTCAACAGCTTGAATATGGGTTCACACGTGGCTGTTAGATGAGATATGAACCGTGGAATGCATATCAATCTATCTAAGAAACCACGAACCTTCTCTTCTGTTCTCGGTTCACGCATTTCTTGTATTACTCTTCTTTTTTTTTTTAGCAGGATCGACCTCGATTCCTCTTTCATTCACAATAAGCCTCAGCAACTTACCAGACCGCACTCCGCCAGTGCCCTTACTCGGATTCAACCTCAGTTTGAACTGTCTCAACCGGTCGAACAACTTGCCCCGGTCTACCACATGCCCCTCTTCTGTCTGGGACTTTGCTATCATGTCATCAACATAGCATTCGATTCCACGATGAATCATATCATGAAACAAAGTCACCATTGCTCTTTGATACATGGCCCCGGCATTCTTGAGACCGAATGGCATCACCTCCGCTCTTGACACTCGCCTCCAAGGCAGCCCAAAACTTTACTTCCTTTCAGACCTCCTCGGTGCACCGATTAACAATCTTGACTTGTTCCTCGTGCGGTTGAATCACATTCTCCTCTTGTTTCAACAATCTGGTTAATCCCTCTGGCAGTTCACAATCTTCTTCGCCTTCTTCTTCGGCATGATAGATCGGATCGTCAAACTCATATGAGGTGTAACAGGATTGTTATCAATGAGATCCAGAGACGGATCGCATCTACATGAATTTTGATTCATGCATTGCTTTTGAGGTCGGAACGAGACAAATCAAAAGAAGGAAAATGAAAACAAACATTGCCATTTTATTATTTTTTTAAACTGCAAAAATAAATGAAAAACAGGGAACACCGCTTTTACTACAAAAAAACATCCATTTATTAATGATGCAAAATGTTGCAAAATGAAACACATAAGATTGCCCTTACAATGGACCATTACGTTTCGGGCAAAACGTATGGCTTTCATGCAAACAGAATTGAAAAGCAGAAATATTACTCTTCATGATGAGTGACAGTGATGATCTTTTAGGCCTTCCAGTTCCCTGGTACGCACGATTTTATCCAACGATCGAGCTCACAGACACTGTCGATCTCTTCACCCTTCGCACAGGCGTGACCTGGATCTAGCATCCCAGCACTGATGAATGTGAACGGTTGACGACGTCCTCTGTTCTGCCCCGACGAGTCTTGGCCTTCCTGATAACCAACCCCGAACCTATCTGCTTTCACCGTAATGTCTACCATTCTTCCCCAGCCTTGGGCTTCTCCGCTTCTCACCACTTCCATGGCCTGTTTGTAAGAAAAAATGGACGGCTTTTTCTCTTCTTTAGCGGGAATGGCATTCTCTACCTTGACAGTTTCAAATGCCTGACCTGGTGTTTCACATGGTTCACCATCCATTTCCGCCTCCATCATTCTCTGAACCGTTTCCCTCATCATTGCACACCCATTCATAGCGACAGCCGCACAACAGTTATCACAACCAGGGAAAGCTTCACTCTTCATCAGATGCCTTTGGACCACAGACGTTGGAGTTTTTAACTGATCCCCCTTCGTCACCTCGTTTTTTCCCTTATCCTCTGACATCACATTTACTCCCATAGGACCATGCATCGGCGTGGGATCAGCATCAACATTTGGCATCGGTGCAAAATTGATGGCTTTAGAATCCACCAGATCTTGAACGACACGCTTAAAAGCTCTACAACCCTCAACATGATGTCCGGGTGCCCCAGCATTTCTCATCGTAATTTGCAGGCCTCCGATGTAATTCTACAGGAACCAATATCCTCGGCTGAACTAACCCAAGATCCTTCAACCTCTTAAACAGAAGGGTATAAGTCACGGGTGGCTTGTTAAACTGACGATCCGTCGTCCCCTTCTTCACTTGGCACCCAGCTTTCTGTGCTTTCTGTTGAGGTGATTGATGTTGTTGTCGTACAGATGGATTACCAACAGGAATAGTCACTGTAGCAGCATACGGGTGGTAACGATCTCTACCATGCTCCTTTCTGGTAAGCACACCACTTGATTCACCCTCCTTCTTGTGCTGACCTTTGCCAGAGAGCTTCTTTACTCCGGACGATGGAGCATTCCCCTGAGTTTTCTCCATTATTAGCCAATTTTCAATCCTCTCCAACCTCTTAGCAATTGCTTTCTGCCCCAAGGCGAGCCCTTGCACGACATTGAACAACTCCCTCATCATCTCTTTCAATTCGAGAATGTCGGCGTTGGGTGGATCCATCAGCTTGGATTTGTTGGCAGGATATCTGAGCGAAGTAGCTATGTGCGGAGGAAGATCCGGTGTGCGGGAGCAGTGATTCTTCTGTCAACCAAACAGGTTAGATACTGGCACCTACAAAACAGAAAACAGGTTAATATGACTCACACATGAATGCAATGTCTATCCGTATGAGGAACACTCTATCTTTCGATCCTGGCTTCATCGAGACGGATAATAATTTGACAATAACATTCTGACATCAGGATGTCTCTCAACCAGAATCTCAATCGAGAATGTACCCTGAGTATGGATAGACATGAGTTAGATGCATATGAATGCGAAATGGGAATGATGCAGATGCATGAGTGCAAGTCACTGCGCCATCTTCCAAGTCATCTGAAGATCAACTGTACTGGACCGGTCTCTGAACTGATTACAATCATCTGAGGGCCCGAGTAACCATAAATCCAACTCATGAGGTTCCGAAATAAACAGAACCGGGGGATATATCACCATCATCACAGGAAATCCACTTAATGGATGACGACAAGATCCTCTGAACAAGTACCCTTGGATTCAACCCGGGGGTCCGAAATAAACGGAACCCGCTGATAAATACCGCAGACAGAATTCCGGCGTCTCAGAAATAAATATCCATAAATCTGTCTGAACCAAAGTCACCATCACAGAATCACTGACGGAACCTGTACTGTAAGAATCAACCCTCCCCTCACAGGTGAATTCTAATAAGGTCATCCTAAGGCGGATAATGGTCTCGACAATCGGGCAAAGATACTCAACGGGTTTGCCCTTTCGGGTGTGCCGTTGTAGCTCTCATAAGATCATCTAAACCAAAGATCCGGGAAAGAACGGCCACCGAAGTCAACAGCTCCAAGGAGATAAAACTCAACCATAGTGGAAACTCCACAAGAAAGAGCCCTCTCAGAAGAACCTCGTTCGGCTTGTGGTATGTCACGTCACAACAATCATGTCAACCCAACATGTGAGGAACGTGAGACCACGCTAATCCTAGGTGTATACTCGGGCCTGGGTTTTAGCCCCACTCAGAACACCCACCCCAAATCAGAGGAACCAACCTGTACAGAATCCAGCACAATGATAATATGATGCATGCAAACATATATGCAAATATATACAATCACGGTACAACAATCATAAATGCAATAAATAAACAGCAAAAGCAACCAAAACTATCCTAGAGAGCGCTAAGATTGACTCGCTTAGGGAAGATGGACCAGCAAGAGGTCAACTTCTTTATAGTCCCCAACAGAGTCGCCAGCTGTCGCGTACGTGAAAAACAATCGGCGGGAAAAAGACACAGAGCCGCCACCGTGCGTTATTTATCCCAAAGGAGGGAAAGGAAACGCTCGAAGTAAACCTAGAAAGGAAATGGTCTTACGACCAGAGATTGCAAGGATCGGGAGTCGGTTCCGCAAGGGGAAGGTATTAGCACGCCCTCACGTCCGTCGTACTCGACGGGATCCACGCTCAGAAAGAATAGAAAAAGGTTGCGAAATAACTGCTCAAAAACTACACACGCACTGGAATAAAACACAGGTGAAAGAAGACGGAGAAAGCGGCTCGGCAGGATGTCGCATCCTGGGCCTACGTAGTTTGTCAGACACAAACATCAGAGTCGACGTAGTTCGGGGAAATGGGAAACATGCTCACTTGGACATCGCATCCTATGCATACGTATCTTCTCTAACCATAGTAAGAATCAGAGCACTCGTAGCTCGGATAACGCACGCCGAAACAGAACGCTGAAAGACGCTGAGACGCCAAAAGAAACACACAAACGGAAACAGACTGCCAATCGCTGGGCTTACATCCGACTCCGAACAAAGAAACGCAAACAGGAAACCGAATGCCAATCACTGGACTTACATCAGACAACAGACAAAGAAACGCAAACAAGAAACCGAATGCCAATCGCTGGACTTACATCAGACACCAGACAAAGAAACGCAAACAGGAAACCGAATGCCAATAGATGGACTTACATCAGACTCCGGACAAGCAAACGCTAACAGGAAACGGAATGCCAATGGCTGGTCTTACATCCAACTCCATAAAAGAAACAGGAAAAAGATAGCCAATCAATGGTCTTACATCTATCTCCTAACACACACACAAAGCAGAAGGGTCTCGATCGCAACTAGTGCAAGAGAAAAGGAAGGTCTCGATCGCAACGAGGGCGAGAGAAAGGGAAGGTCTCAATCGCAACGAGGGCGAGAGAAAAGGAAGGTCTCAATCGCAACGAGGGCTAGAGAAAAGGATCTAAGTTAGTTGTCAGTCAAACTCGATAAGACATCGCATCTCGTGCCTACGTATCTCATATGGACATGAGAATCAGAGTTGTCGTAGTTCGGCTAAACTATTTTTGTTGAGAGGGGAAATGTTTGTTTGTGTTTTAGGAAAGCTCACGCAAGAAAGGAAGTCCTAGACGAAGGAACCGTGCTACCTTAATTGACATGCAAACGAGACTATGCGAAGTCTAGCAAACCTAGGGGATACAATCACACCAGACAAACATACAGCATGAAGTAAACACACCAACAAGGGGGCTCAAACATCAAGGGTGAGGCTTTAGTCAAGGGGTCATATCAACCTCGACAAACAAGCTGGGCTTTAGTCAAGGGGTCATATCAACCTCGACAAACAAGCCAACTGTAGGGGTCTGGAAGCTCTTAACCACTGACATTGACCGTCAGGGTGAGCAGATGAAAGGTAATGAGGGTAAGACCTCATAGCTCTTAACCCGGGCCTGGGTGAGCTTGAATCAATGAAAACGTGGGAGTCCAGAATGTGGGACTCTATTCCACTTGACTGACTCTATATACAAAGATCTTGGGTATTTATTCAAATGCATCAGCACGTAGTGCGAGCAAGATGAAAGACTCAACTGAATAGCAGGGGACTGACTGCTAGTCTCTTCTATCTGCCAATTGCCTCTTCACTTAGGAGGTCTTGAAGTACATGGCACAAAAGTAAACAAACACAGTCATTGCCTCTTAAGGAGGACTTCAGCCAAATGCCTGCCAAAAGAAACGACAAGGCTTCCAGACTACATGGAGTTAGATAATTATTACCTAGGTGGTATTCCAACCACAAGCAAAGCAAAGCAACTCAAGCAATGAGTTAAAGCGACTAAAGTACCTGTAAGAAAATCAAACAAGTCAATATTTACATTCAGGCAAACCAAACAGACAGTCAACAGTGAGACAACCAATATACACAATGCAAGTCAACAACTCAAGTGAGTTCATCACCAAGGAACCTAGAACACAAGAAAGGTTAGTGGACAAAGAATTTTGCATCTCAATTCATGAGATCAACATCAACCATCAAGACTAGAAGCTTGAACCTGAAATGCAAAACTCAAAAGATGAGTACAAACCATTAGCACCAAGGCTGGGGTCTAAGACAAAGCCAAAAGTCTAAACAGCAACCAATATTCAACATGAAGCTCATTTATTCAATCATGAACATGTCCTAAAAAGTACCAAACCGAAATCAAATGGCAAAGTCATCTCATGAGCAAGATATGGCGAAGGCAATTACAAAGCACACAATTGGACATCAAGAATCAAAATTCCATATTAAAACAGAAATGAATCAAACAATCATGAAAATTTTTATGTGCACATAATATGTCAAACACAATCATCCTGCAAATAATTAGAATCAACAGAGCTCAATTGACCTAGAAATGAAAATGAACAAGTATGACATCAAATTGTGTGACACACATTGTCACACCCCACATTCATGTGTCCAAAATAGAGATGAAAAATGCTAAAAATGCACAACCAAGCCTCAAAAATCATGTAACATGTTGGGAATCAGCATACCAAATTTCAAATCAATTGGCCAATGTATGAGCATTTCACAATAGAATGAATGAAGCATGTCACATTTGCATACATGTCCAAAGAGGCCAACACAATTAAAATTCCAGAAATGATAAATTCATGAAATCAGTATCACAAAATAATAGACATCCATATGAACATGTAGCAAAAAATTGGAAGTGATTTGGATTAATTTTCAATTTATTATGATTTTTTGTAGTTGGAGAAAATATTGAAATAAAAATGAAGAACAAAACATGATAAATTGGAGGGAAATGGAAAAATGTGAATTAAATTTGAAAAATGCTGGAGCGGAGGATCGAAGGAGGTACAAGCGCTACCAATCAAAACACAGCGTTTTGGTTTGGAAAAATAAATGGAAAACGCATGCTCAGCAAGGATCGAACCGTGTAGCAAAGAAAACAAGCGCTGGGAGAATAAAATCCACAAAAATTACACAACCAGGAATCGAACCTGGTATGACCAAAGGCTGGCGCGTTTTGATCAAAACGCTGCCGCTTCATTAAATGTAGTGGCGCCTGGTCAGCAAGTCAAGCATACGTGGAAGCAGTCAAGGAAACAAGAGCCAATGGTTGTGCCAACAGAGCGCACACGCAAGCGCCAGCAAGGAAATATTAAAACAAACAAAAGCCATAGGAAGGGATCGAACACACGCTGCATGGGTGAAAGGCGTATCTACAGTGGAATTGAAAGCGTTGAACCAGAGGGAACCCTAGACTATTCATGCACGGTGAGGTATGGTGGTTTCCACCGTCTTCTTCATGAAGACGGTGGCGCTACAATGACAAGCTCCAAAAAAAATTCCAGAAATAGGCAAAATATACATCATTGGAAAGCTCTCATCAAGCACAACACGGATCGAGCAATAATCTGGCCTAAAACTCAATGAATAAAGAGAATCGAACCAAAACATTTTTGCATCCAAAACTTTAAATCATCATAACACAGTCAATACTTCACCATTTTTTATGAAATCTATATCAGAATGCTCAGCATGAGAAGCTCTACAACATTATGTGCATAAAAAGGAGAAATGAGAGGTTCGAAATTCCAACCTCTTGAAGAGCAGTCACTGGAAACAAGCAATTCAAGGCCTTGCAAGTGTCGAGATCCAATCCTGAGATGATATTATGAAGCTTTGTGCGTGAATTGAAGTTTGAGATGGCTTGGATCTAGCTCAGATTTCAACTTCCATCTTCATGTTCTTGAGCTTGATGTGCTTGATTCTAACTCGAATTCTTCAATCAAGAGCTTGATCTACACTCAATGATGATCAGAGAACAAGAATATGCAATAAAATCAAAGTGTTATGTGGAAGAAATTGAAGTTTCAATGGAGAGCAAAAATGGAGGGAAAAGAAATTTTGGATCTAGAATGAGCAAAAACTCTGAAATTCTGTTATAATTTGATTTATATATGGTCTCTTAATCACATCCAAATCAAAATTAGGCATGAGTTAATTATGATTAGTGAAAATAAGGTGCATGACCAAAAATGGAAAATTGTGGAGGTGCATGGCAAATTGGACGTGAACAGTAACATGTGCATGGGAAAATTCACTTAAAATCATCTCATAAGCTTAAATGCAATGGTATTTTGTTCATATGATGCACCAATTTTGAACTTAGCATTTTCCCTCCAAAATATTCATGAATGAGCAAATGGTCATGTGATGAAATTTCATGCAATGCAATGATAGGTTTGGAAATTATAGGTCAAGAGAAGAAATATGCAAAAAGAATGACTCATGTGATGAAATAGGCCATTTTTGGAAACTTGAAATTACAGGTCACTTTCCATTTTTGGAAACTTTTGATCTGGCTTCAAAATCTTCAAGGTGGATATTTGACATGATGAATGAACCTCTTTTGGACATGAATGAAGTGTCTCAAGCCATTTCTCCACCTCCTAGCCCTCAATTGACTTCCAGTTGACCTTTATGGGCCCCAGGTGACTTGAGACTGCACTGTGGACTTTGAGCCTCTTAGCACTTGGCAAAGTGACTTCAAAACGAACCTTGGTTCATATAAGCTCTCTAGAACAACCATGTGGCTTTCATCTCAAGGAAATGCTTGGTCTCTTGCACTGGTGAATCTCTTGATGCCAATGCTGGATGCAATGATGCAATGCAAGATGTAATGTTAATAACCTAAAAAAATGGAATGTATGCATGAATGGGGGGTGCAAATTTGAGGTGCTACAGAGAGCTTTGGGAACCATTTCCATGCTTGCTTTCATCTCCTCTTGGCCATATCAATGCACATAGGATCTCCTAGAAGCTTTTAGACCTTGTGACTGCTCAAGCTACAAACAAGAGATGTTAGTGACATATTTTTGTGCTTTTAGTTAGTAAATGAAATTAGAAAAGAAATAATATACAATTCAAGCATGTTTGGTGATCTCAAACCAACTCACAAGAGATCCCACCCCAAAGGTAAGGAGCCAAGATGCTTATGATCCTTGAGGCAATGTAAATGCAATGTTATGATGCCATGAGGGATCTTAGGGTCAAAATTGGGGTCTTACAGATGCCCCTATTTAAGGTCATTCTAGCCGGAGATAGGAAGGTTAGAATCTTTGTCTCGACGAGGTAGAATGGGCTTAAATAATAACAAAGAGACGAATTTTGGTCCCTAAGAGACCTCATGATGCAAATGTATGCATGCAAAAGGTAATACTCTGTGGAAATATGTGTCCACAAAGAGAAAAGAAATCAAGAGAAGCTGATCATCCATGTGGGTAATACACTCAATGGGACAAAGAATCTGGGGACTCTTATGGGGATAAGAAAGGGAATAAAATGCGCGAGCAGGTCACGACTTGAGACTTGCTGAGAGGCACGAGAGGAATTCCATGAAAATAAATCAATGGAAGGACTCGAGCTGACTCAAAGCTGCATGTATTAGGGAATATGCCAATACAGCAAAACTATCCACAAAGGATACTTCGGATGAAAATCCGGACTCAGATGGGGAAATCCACTAAGGTACTTAACTGGGGAATGTCCACATAGGACTCGTCCTAGGAAACAAACAGGATGAGGTATTACCGGTTACCGGGTAATAAGCTCAAGGAGACATGTGATCAAAACACCGGTATAAGGGTGAGAGAACAACACGCTCGGGGAGAATGAATATCTAAGACCAGTATGAGGATGAGAGATATCAAACATCCAAGATCATCCGAGGAAGACCTAAAAAGGTATATTTCAACTCAAGAAATCTGACTCCACAGGGGACAAAAAAGTCATAATAGGGAGCAGAAAGGAGGGAACACCAGGGATACCGGTTACTGGGCATATAATAGGTGACCGACCAAGCGTGAATTGGGGAATATTTCCAAGACACTCATCATCCGAACAGGAGGGCTAAAAAAGCAAACTCAATTATTGGATGGACATTCGACTCCGCAAAGAGAATACGAATCTTACTCGACTGGGGAAGAACAAAAGACTTCGACCAAAGAGCGCATGAGATATATTATCTATTACCATCAAAACATAGATAACATACTCGCATGGAAGATTATCCACAATCGATTACTGGGTTAACAAAGGATAAATCGACCGAAAAGAAAGGACATCGGGATACCAAATACTAGGTATAAAATGATGACTAATCAAAGGGAGAAACAATCATTACCAACCAAAGGTAAATGAAAGATGACCCGCTGGGGATACATTGACAAAGGCAATGATCCGGGAGATATATCACCAGTTACTAGGAGATATACTAAAAAGGTGAAGGAATATCAGTACCGAATATTGGATGAAGATAACCGTCAAAGAGGGGATTACATCTACCGGATACTGGGTAGAAAACCACGGAAGAGTAACTGCCATCGGTTAGGATGAACAAAAATAAGGTTAACTCTGCAAGGGGATAAAGTGGGGTTTGCGACTACCGGTATAAGGGTAGAAAACCACAAAAATAGGACTTACAACTACCGGTTACTGGGTAGAAGGCCACATAAATAGGACTTATAACTACCGGTTACTAGGTAGAAGGCCACAGAAGCTCCACCCGGGGAAAAGATGGACAATTACTGGTTATTGAGCGATCATTCTTCTAAACTACGGGGAAATGCAGGAAAAATCACAAGGAGTCAATCTAGGAACAAACTAGAGAGACACGATGAAACCAAACTCAACCCCATGAGGATATAACTCAGTGGGAACTCTCTCCCAATATATGTGTTAGGAGGAGACAGAAACAACAATCATCCACGAGGGCATAACTCAGTGGGGAATATAGAAGAAGGGATAAACACTTTCTGCCTATAGGGCTGACTCTACATGGGGAGATCAGACACAAATATCTGCTTGGAGAAATATGTATCACCAAATAGCAGGAGACAACGAACAAAGATATATGGCAAAGAATGCAACATGAATATCTAGATGTCAAGCTTATGCATGTATATGTGTGGTTTATTTATGATGAATGCTGACAAACAGACATATCTAACACAAACAGGTCCAAGAATCCATGGACGAACATCCGGTACTACATCTCAAAAGAGAAAGCCAGCCCCACTGGAGAACATCCAATCTGATGGGAGCAAGAGATACCAGGAAACAAAGATCTCTGCATGTAAGGAGAATCAATCACTCCATCTGGGGACAGGATCAACACACGGATAAAATTCACCGTATAAGCAACTCTACTGGGGAAATTATCAGAGGGAAAGATGGAACTCTGTGGGGAACAACCACCAATCAGAAGGTTCCAATGTCACCACATATATTGCACTACTGAAGAAAACAACTTGTCGGGGAGGGAAGGACACTACTCCGCTGAGGAAGGAAGGATAAACATCTTCATCAACCACTCTGCTCGGGAAGAAACCGCAAACGGGCTCTGATCAGGCAATCCCCCTAGGGGAGTACTGCTAATGACCGAATCGGGGATTATCCGTAGGCAACTGCTGGAGATACCTTGATGGTGACCATAGTGGGGAGTATAAGTGGGATCAACCCTACTGAGGATGGTTGAGGAGAAAAATTGTTAGAGATCAAAAGTAGACAGGTTCACAGAGGAAATGCTACAAACCAAGTTTGATGAAAGCTCCACTTATGCTGGATATTTCCTGCTCACTCTGAGGGGAATTTCTTACTTGTAGTGAGGGGAAACTGACTCCTTCAGAAAGATTAACATATTCAATTTATCAATCTATAAGGGATTTTAGGTTAATCCACACAAGGGATGATAACCATATAATTGATAACACAAATGCTAAATCCAGACTCAATGGGGATCTAGAAGATTGAGATCACACCCAGAACTCCCAAACTCCATGGGATTTGGTGTGAGGTGCAACTTTCCTCTGTGCCTACGGAGGAGACAACCTGGAAGATAAATGAAGAGGATACGAGTATGCTGGGAATATGAACAAATGTCTTACCCTTTTGGGGATCATGCCATCTTTGGGAGAACACTGAAGACATCCCAAGTATCCTTTTGTCATTATGAATGTTCACTTTGTTTAAAAACAATTTATGAAAATTTTATTTATTTAAAACAATGATATTTCTCAATTAAAACATGAGAAACATTTGTTGAATAGAAACAAATAAGAGTGCAAAGATTTGGATAAAGGCTCAAATTTATTTGATGGAATGGTAGTCTGCAAATGGCGAGACTCCATGGATCTTTACAAATTTGAAATTGGTGATATATATTGGAAAAGGGCTACATTGAACATAATGACCATTTATCCACCAACTCTGAATTCGATGTATTTGAAGCTTCAGTTGGCAATGACTGAACGAGAGTCTTTGACAGATGACAGTTGTAGAACAAAGTCTTGTCAGGATGCAGTTACTTGCCAAATCCCTAATTTTGCCTAGATTTCCCCAGGGTGAGGTGCTCAATCTAGCGGGATATTTATTTTTTATGTCTCTAACTTTTTCCTGGATCGCCCTTTCGGGCTTTTAATCCACCGAGACGCCCATTTTTGCCTAAGCAGCCCTTTCGGGTTTTCAACTTAGCGAGTTATTCTGTTTTTATTTTAGGCGAAGTATTTCTTGACTGCATCTGAATTCACAGGACGAGTGAAATCCTCTCCATCCATAGTTGTAAGTATCAAAGCACCACCTGAAAAGGCTCTCTTAACAACATATGGACCTTCATATTTTGGAGTCCACTTGCCCCTGGAATCGGACGCCAAAGATGAGACTTTTTTGAGAACAAGGTCACCTTCTCGGAACACACGAGGCTTGACCTTTTTATCAAAGGCTTTCTTCATCCTTTGCTGATATAACTGACCATGGCACATGACAGTCAATCTCTTCTCTTCTATCAAATTCAGTTGGTCATAACGACTCTGAACCCATTCAGCATCAGTCAACTTGGCTTCCATCAAGACTCTCATTGACGGGATCTCCACCTCTACTGGGAGCACCGCCTCCATGCCGTAAACAAGAGAGAAAGGGGTTGCCCTTATTGAAGTGCGGACAGATGTACGATAGCCATGCAAGGCAAATGGCAGCATCTCATGCCAATCTTTGTACGTAACAACCATCTTGATATTTTTGTTAGCAGCTTCAACAACCCCATTCATCTTGGGTCTGTAAGGAGAAAAGTTATGATGTGCAATCTTGAACTTGCTACACAACTCTTTCATCATCTTATTGTTTAAGTTAGATCAATTATCAGTAATGATCTTATCTGGCACACCATAACGGCATATGAGTTGATTCTTGATAAACTTCACAACCACCTGCCTGGTCATGTTTGCATATGACGTCGTTTCAACCCACTTGGTGAAGTAATCAATGGCTACGAGAATAAAACGGTGACTGTTTGACGCCTTTGGCTCTATCATGCCAATCATGTCAATTCCCCACATGGAGAAAGGCCATGGTGATGAAATCACATTCAGAAGTATCGGGGGAATATGAATCTTATCCGTATAAATCTGACACTTATGGCTTTTCTTCACATATTTGTAGCAGTCAGACTCCATTGTCAGCCAATAGTAGCCTGCTCTCAACATCTTTCTAGCCATGGCATGTCCATTGGAATGAGTACCAAAGGAATCCTCATGGACCTCAGTCATTAACAGGTCTGCTTCGTGTCTATCCACGCATCTGAGCAAAACCATGTCAAAATTCCTCTTGTAAAGCACATCGCCATTAGAAACTGCCTGATAATCTTCTCAAAGTCTTTCTATCTTTTACAGATGCCCCTGAAGGGTAAATCTGGCTCTAAAGAAAGCACTTGATATCATAATACCATGGCTTATCATCTTGCATTTCTTCTACTACAAACACATGAGTTGGTATGTCCAAGCGCATCACAGTGATATTGGGAACTTCATTCCAGAGTCTAACCACAATCATTGAAGCAAGTGTAGCAAGTGCATCTGCCATCTGATTCTCATCTCGAGGAATATGGTGGAAGTCAACCTCAGTAAAGAAAGTTGAAATCCTCCTCGCATAATCTCTATATGGGATGAGGCCAGGCTGATTCGTCTCTCATTCACCCTTAATTTGATTAACAACAAGGGCCGAATCACCATAAACATGAAGATGCTTAATCCTAAGATCAATACACTCATCCAATCCCATGATACATGCCTCATATTCTGCCATATTATTCGTGCATTTGAAAGTTAGCCTTGCTGTAAAGGGAAAATGTGTGCCCTGAGGAGTAATAATCATTGCCTCAATACCATTTCCATATTGATTTACAGCGCCATCAAACACCATGCTCCATCGGGAACCAGACTCTGGCCCTTCATCGAGCGTAGGCTCATCGCAATCTTTCATTTTCAAATACAGAATCTCCTCATATGGTAAGTCATACTGAACTGACTAATAATCCTCAATTGGTTGATGTGCCAAGTGGTCAGCCAAGATGCTACCTTTTATAGCCTTTTGAGCTCGATACTCAATATCATACTCAGATAACAACATCTGCCAACGGGCAATCCTCCCAGTTAAAGCAGGCTTTTCAAAGATATACTTGATTGGATCCATTTTGGATATCAACCAAGTCGTATGATTTAACATATACTGGCGTAAGCGCTTAGCAGCCCAAGCCAAAGCATAACATGTCTTTTCAAGCATCGAGTATCGAGACTCACAGTCAGTGAACTTCTTACTCAGGTAGTATATAGCATATTCTTTCTTCCATGTTTCATCCTGCTGACCAAGGACACAACTCATTGAGTCTTTAAGAACTGTCAGATACATAATCAATGGTCTCCCTTCCACAGGTGGAGACAGAATCGGAGGCTCAGACAAATACTCTTTAATACAATCAAAGGCCTTTTGGCAATCCTCGATCCAATCATGAGACTGATCTTTCCGAAGGAGCTTGAATATCGGCGCACATGTGGCAGTCATGTGGGATATAAATCTGGAAATATAATTCAAGCGGCCAAGAAAACCTCGGACTTGCTTCTCAGTTTTTGGCGCAGGCATCTCTTGTATTGCTTTGACCTTGGCGGGATCAACCTCAATACCTATCTCGCTTACAATAAAGCCCAATAACTTGCCGGAACAAACTCCAAATGTGCACTTGTTAGGATTCAGACGAAGCTTATACTTCCTCAATCGCTGAAAAAGCTTCAACAAGTGCTCTACATGTTCAACTTGCGTTCTTGACTTTGCAATCATATCATCAACATATACCTCGATCTCCTTATGCATCATATCAAGACACAAGGTAGTCATAGCTCTTTGATACATGGCTCCGGCGTTCTTCAAACCGAAGGGCATCACTCGATAACAGAATGTTCCCCAAGGTGTGATGAATGTTGTCTTCTCCATATCCTCAGGTGCCATTTTAATCTGGTTATATCCGGAAAATCTGTCCATAAATGAGAAGACATTGAATTTAGTTGTATTATCTATCAACATATCAATATGCGGTAGAGGGAAATCATCTTTCGGGCTAGCTTTATTCAAGTCTCTATAGTCCACACACATTCGGACTTTTCCATCTTTCTTAGGCACATGCACAATATTGGCCACCCATTGAGGATATGTAGAAGTCACCAGAAACCCTGCATCAATTTGCTTCTGAACTTCCTCCTTGATCTTCACTGCCATGTCGGGATGAGTTCTTCTGAGCTTCTGCTTCACAGGCACGCACTTAGGCTTCAAAGGCAGGAAATGTTGCACGATATCAGTATCTAGACCAGGCATGTCTTCATATGACCAGGCGAAGACGTCAACGTATTCTCGTAGCAACTCAATCAACCCCTTCTTAACAGATTCTTCCAGGAGTGCCCCAATCTTTACTTCTCGCACACAATCCTCAGACCCCAAGTTGATTGTTTCTAGATTCTCAAGATGCGGCTGAATGATCTTCTCTTCGTTCTCAAGTGGACGGGTGATCTCGTCAGGAATCTCTTCAACATCATCTTCTTCCGCCTCAAATACAGGGAACTCAAAGTTCGGAGATGGTGTTGGATCATTATGGTTAATGGGTTTGATCAACCTGCATAATGATTTTGGATATTAAGAGATTTTAGAATTCAGACAAGGCAAATCATTATGCAGATGAAAAGATTGATTTTATTCTACTTTTTTAGGGTTTTATGTGATCACCAATTTCATGCAAAAAAGCAAAAAGTGAAAATAATTGGAAAACAAACATTTAACATGAATTTATTGAATGAAAATATCATTGTATTTATGAGCCAACAATGTCATCACTCCTCCTTTTGGCATGGGAGAAGGGTTTTTAAACACAATGAACATTACTTTGACTTATGGATAACTGTTGGAACATCAACAGCGACCCAATTATTGCAGACCCCTCCAGGGATGACAAAGTTGCCAGGATCTTCCTCTGCATCCTCTTCTATGATAGCAGCAGCTTCCTCATCTTGAACAGTGTGGATGAATCCACCACTCTTTAACAGCCCATGCTTGTTGAAAACGCCAGAAGAATACCATATGCCAGCCCGGGATTTGTTTTCTTCCTGTCTTAGTAGGTTCCACAATAGATAAAGCTTGGAACGGAGTTCCAACTTCATCCTTAGCATCTATTTAAGAAAAGGAAGACAAATGGCTAACCAGGAGAGCCTTTTCTCCCTCTACCACCATCAGCTTCTTGTTTTTGACAAACTTCAATTTCTGGTGTAGGATGGATGTCACGGCGCCTGCCTCGTGAATCTATGGTCTACCCAACAGACAGCTATATGATGGGTGAATATCCATGACCTGAAAAGTCATCTGGAAGTCACTTGGTCCGATCTTGACTGGGAGCTCAACCTCTCCAATCACAGTTTTATGGGACCCATCAAAAGCTTTAACCACTACTCCACTCTGCCTCATGGGAGGCCCCTGATATGACAATTTAGCAAGAGTAGACTTTGGCAACACATTCAGCGACGATCCAGTGTCCACCAACACATTGGACATGGCATCATCTTTGCAGCTCATAGAGATATATAGTGCCAAATTGTGGTCTCTTCCCTCCTCAGGGAGATCAGCATCACAAAAACTCAAATTGTTACAAGCGGTGATGTTTGCAATAATACTGTCGAATTGTTCTATTGTGATGTCATGATCTACATACGCCACATCCAACACCTTCTGCAGAGCTTCTCGGTGTGGTTCTGAATTCATCAACAAAGACAAAACAGAGATCTTTGATGGCGTCTGTAGAAGCTGATCTACAACGTTGTACTCACTCCTTTTGATGAGCCTCAGCATCTCATCACAGTCTTCTTTCGTATTGCCATTCTGGCCAACAGAGACAGGAGCTCTCACAACAGAGGCAGGTTTATTGGCAACAGGTGCCGGATTCGGAGCATTAATAGCATTCCTAATCGGGCGTTCAGCATAATCAGCAACATCAGCCCTTCGATCATCAGCTTGGGGTTTCGGCGGAGCCGAGAAAACATGACTGCTACAGGTCAGGCCGCTGACGTCGGCAATATTAACAACAGAGGTAGAGGGAAGGGGCACCTCTTTCCCATCTTCCAATGCCACAACATTGTAGCGATAGGGAACCGCCTTATCAGAAGAGTATGGCACAGGGCCAACTGGTTTAATAATCAAAGAGGGAGAAGCCTTCTGCTTGCTGCCATCATACTTGATGACAATGGGCTCAGGGATCCGAAATATCGGACATATTACATTGACTTCATCATCATCCTCATCAACATTTTGATTCTGAAGTATCTCAATGACTCATTCATCCAACATTTCTTGGATGTCTTTGCGGACTTGGCGACATCCTCTTTGATTGACAGTGCAAACTCGGCATTTGTCATGGTCATGCTCATAATGACTGTATTCACACAACAGTCTGTGCATCTCGACCGGAGATTTTCGAATATGGCTGACATATTTGACTTTATATTTACCAGGACAACCTTGGACCATGTTGACAGAGGATTTCCCATGCTCGGGCAATGGGTTCTTCTTCACATTAGGACCTACGTCCTCGAAACACAGGATACCACATCTCACAAGGTCTTAAACCTTGGTCTTCAGTGGGTAACAGTTTTCCACGTCATGTTCGGGAACACCAGAATGATAAACACAGTGTAGCTCAGGCTTATACCACCACTGAGGGATGGTAGGTCTAGCCGGTGGGTCTCGTGGAGTAATCAATTTCCTCTCTATCAAAGAGGGATATAATTCGGCATAGGTCATGGGAATAGGATCGAAGGTGACCCTCTTCCTCTCATAGCTTGTACTGGCTTGATTGTTGTTTCGAGGCTGGTAGGCTTGCTGTTGAGGACGGTGTTGTTGTTGTTGATATTGCGGATGTTGTTGTTGGTTATTATTGTGATGCTGATATTGTTGATTCTCTCTGAAAATAGGTTCTATGTGAGCCACCTGATGCTGGTTACCGGCAGGCCGCACGGTCTTCCTCCTTACTGAGGGTCTTCTAGGTTTAACATGGGAGGTCACAACATGTGCCTCACCATCTTTCTTCTTTCCAAACGTCCCATACCGTTTGGCAGAAGAGCCTTCTTCTTTGGTCAGGCGCCCTTCCCTGACTCCTTCTTCCAGACGCATCCCCATGTTCACCATCTCGGTGAAGTCAGAAGGAGCGCTGGCAATCATCCGCTCATAGTAAAATGAACTCAAGGTCTTGAGAAAGATCTTGGTCATTTCTTTCTTCTCCAGCGGGGACACAATCTGTGCTGCTAACTCTCACCACCTCTGGGCATACTCTTTAAAAGTTTCCTTGTCCTTCTAGGACATGGCTCTCAATTGATCCCTATCGGGAGCCATATCCATGTTATACTTGTATTGTTTGCCGAAGGCCTTGCCAGGGTCATTGAAGGATCGAATGTTCGCGCTGTCCAAGCCCATATACCATCTCAGGGCAGCACCGGACAAACTGTCCTGGAAGTAGTGAATGAGAAGTTGATCGTTGTCGGTCTGAGTCGACATCTTCCGGGCATACATAACCAGGTGGTTGAGAGGGCAAGTATTTCCCTTGTACTTTTCAAAGTCAGGTACCTTGAACTTTACAGGGATTTTGATGTTTAGGACCAAGTAGAGTTCAGCAGCAGACTTGCCGAAAAGGTCATTTCCTCGGAGAGTTTTCAATTCCTTGTGGAGCTTAAGAAACTGATTGTTCATTGCATCCATCTTTTCATAGACATCTGGGCCCTCGGACGGCTCAGAATGGTAGATGGTGTCGTCTACTCTAGGCATAGTATGCACGATAGGAGGTGGGATGGCAAGGACCGGGCTAGATGCCGACAGAGAAGCAAAGGTGGGAGCAGGACCCTCAGGCATAAAGTTGGGAGGCATCCCCCAAGGAAACTTGGCTGGCATAGTTGTTGGTGCAAAATGGGTGTTGGCCGCAGGCACAGTTGAAGAGGCAATCTCGGAGATGACTGTCCTCTGGGGAGGAGTTGAAGGTGTCGGAGACGATTGGCTCTGGGCAGCCATGAATGACTCCATTAGGGCGGTCAATCTGGCTACTTCCTCCTTAAGCTCATGGTTCTCTTACTCCAAATGATCCATTAGTCTTGATGCATTGGCTCGGGTGTAGTACGGTGAGTCAGCTTGTCTTTAAAATAAATGAAGAACACAGAGTTAGACCATAAAACAAGAAGCCTAGAGCAAAACCTGCTTATGCACATGATGCATGCAATGCTCGTGCATATGATTTATTTTTTATCGAAGGAACTTCAGAGTCCTATTTGCAAATATTGAACATATTAATTATTTGGACATATATGGAAATATCACATCAATAATATCTGGAAAATATTTTTACACCAAAGAAGTACAGTCTTGGTAACCAAATACAATACAAGAGAGAAGGAAAATGAACATCCTATGGAACCCTAAAAACAATGATCTAAAGCTCTGGAGACTGGAAGATAAGCTGCACGAAGCCTCTTCACCTCCTTCTCATAGGCTGCCTCCATATCTGCCTTCTCTTTGGCGAGTCGATCGTACTTCCTCTTCCAAAACTTGGAAGACTGAGGAAGAAGAGAAGTTAATGCATCATCAGGCTCATCAATAACCTGGTGCTCAAGGAACTCTATCAAAGCATCCTTCTCCCTAATCTGCTGAAGCAACTCCTCTCGTTCATGGATCCAGGCACACGAACAGTCTTCGTCTCTCAACTCCTCTACTCCTTGGTTAGGGAGGGTTGAAGGCCCAGCCACAACCAATGGTGTAGGTCTTGGATACTCATAAGGCATGAGGTACTCAGAAGCTCTCCTCCTAACCCAAGAGGTATAGGGCTCTAAAGCAATATAGTTCTTTGGACCCAGCTCCTTCCTTTCCTTCCTATGGATCTTGCGCCAAGCGCGGACCATCCTGCCCTTCAAGCCTTGGGGATCTTTACCCTCCTGAAAGAACACACCCTTTAACAGAATGTTATTAGGTTTATCCTTTAGGGGGAACCCAAGTTGACGATGTGCCAAAATAGGGTTGTAGTTAATCCCACCACATGTACCAAGAAGAGGCACATTGGAGAATTCACCACAAGAGTCAATAATTTGCACACCATCATATACACTGTTGTACCAAAAGATATCATCATTAGTGAGAGACATGAGTCTCGTGGACCAACGTAGACATCCTTTGTTCTCCTTGAAGGCAACCGTCTGTGGCAAGTGCGAAATAAACCACTTGTACAATAGAGGCAAACAAGACACAATGGTACCACCACCCTTTGCATTCCTCATATGCAAAGAAAAGTAAGTGTCACCCAACAAGTCGGAACGGGATTAAGAGTAGAGAAAATCCTAATAACGTTCACATCCACAAACTTGTCGATGTTGGGGAATAACACTAGCCCATAGATGAGAAGTACAAATATGGCCTCAAAGGCGTCCTCACTCATGGCCTTCCCATACATAATAGCTTGAGCAATGAGGAACTCAGAAGGGAGACCTTGAATTCCACCTTTGGTAGTCATATGAGCACCAACTAGAGATTCATCTATATGCAACATATCAGCTATCTCTTGAGAAGTAGGAATACTCTTTAAGCCACTGAATGGCAACTGGTCTAGGATAGGTATACCCATAAGATAGGCATACTCCTCAAGCGTGGGCAAAAGCTGAAAATCCAGAAATGTGAAGCAACGGTACAAGGGATCATAGGACTGCACCAATACACTCATCAATCCTTCGTCCACTTGAGTAGTCAGAATAGATAGAAGCTTCCCATAACGAGCCTTAAAACCCAAGGGATCTAATACATAGGATGTCAAATTCCTTAGCTCTTTGAAGTCAGGTTGTCTGAAACTGTACTTCTTCGTGTTCCTTCTTTGTCTTTCCATGTCTGAAAATTTGTAAATAAACCTCTTAAGTTCCTTGAAAATTTTCTCATTATTGATGATATGGATGTAAATGGGTGCATGAATGCATGGATGCAACAATCACACTCAAGGATCAAGCAAAGCACACCACACAAAGGTCAAGGGATGGGTCAAGTTATCCTTAATATCAATCATCCATTTTGGTGGATTATGGTTTACACCTTATTAACACCCAAATTCCATTGATATTAAAGATACACAAGAACGGATCAACCATGAATCAAGGGTTTGTTGCAAGTCACGAGCATGGAGTCTCGGTTAAGAACCACCCAAAGGGAGTGTACTAGGGTTTAAACCTGCCAAACATGTTCTACAAGAGGTTCCCATAGTCATCATCCCATCTTTCGGATATTATCGGATAAACGACTACTCGTATTCCAAAAATATTCTCAAGAGAGACTCTTATGAGTGTAGTATCGCGTAACAATTGTATCAAATCTTACACTTAAACGACTTTTGCATTACATCCTAAGAATAGGCCAAGATGGGCTTGGTAAACTAAGGTCCTTGGCTTCTAAGGTCTATATTGGAAAGAGTAATGTCTAACCACAACTACTTGTGTGACATTATTGATCCCAACATGACCTCCACCAAGTGAATGGGCTTGCAAGTCAACTTGCTAAGGAATAACTCCACACAAGTCAACAAGACTATGCCATTCTCCTATCCTAAGTGCACTCGAGTTCGGGTATAGAACTCATCTCACAAAGATCACCAAGCATACAAGGAATTAATATTCAAACAATTCAATTATTACATACAATATAGTAATCCCAAATTCCACAAAAAATATGTCATAAAATAATATACAATACAATACAACAAATATGAAAAGTAGGCAAAACCCACTAGGCAAAATAATCCCCAGTAGAGTCGCCACTTTTTTGTAGCGGGGTATTCGTTACCATTAGAGATATTGACTAAATCCAAGGTAAACCATACAAGTCGAGTTGCCACCACACTTCTATTTATCCAAAGGAATGGTTAGAAAGCGAACAAAAACCTAAAAGTTTTATCAAAACAAAAACTAGTAAAAAGTCAGAGATCGGGGTAAGGGGGTTGGTTATGCAATGGGAAGGTTTTAAGCACCCAAAACATCCTAGGTACTCCTAGGGAGCCCTTTTCACACTTGTTGTAAGGTTGGTATTTTGTGAAAATTTGTTTGTGCAAACATGATTGAAGAGGTGAGAAGAGAATATACAAGTTAATTACAATTTGTGTTTAGATGGATAAACCCATTGCCTACGTACCATCTTAAAAAAGATTAGGATCAAAACCTCGTAGTTCGGGGTAAAAATTTCAAAACAAGTGGGTGAATTGATTGGTCCAAAAGCCTTAAGGTCTTTTGTTATCTAATGGAGAAAACTCTACCTAAAACCACAAATCCACCATGTGAGGATATCTTCAACATGCTAGTGAGGGGTTAACCCTATAATAAGCATGGAAGACTCATTGTCCATCACTAAGGATATAGGTGAGTATTACATCTACCTCAAGGATAACTCAAACCTAATAGCTAAAGGTTATGAAAAAGTTTTGATTAAGAAAGTGGCCATTGAAACCACAAAAGTATTTGAATGAGTTATATTTACAAATGAAAAGTATTTACAAAGTATGGTCAAGTTGACTTAAAGATTCAATTCAAAATAAGTGTTATGAAAAGAAAGTTTGAAAATAAAAAGCATAAGGCTTAGGTTTCTAATGTTGGAAAACAAGTGTTAAATGTTTGCACAAAAGTTTTGGCTTGGGTTAGAGTGGAGGGAAGAAGAAGAATGGCTAAAGTCCTAATCATACAAGAGATGAAGGATAAGAAACAAAACCACAAATGGAGTTCCTCTCTTGAGATCATATTGATGATCCAAGTAGCTCCCATTCTTTAGAATATACAAGCAAAATAAGTGTAAGCTCAAGCAATCAACATAATCAAACAAGCTCTTAGAGGATCCCCAATGTCTCTTGTATCTTTCACTTTGGATGAACATGGCAATGGTTCTTCAATTTGGCTCACATAGGATTCCCTAGCACAAAAGCACACACATCAAATAGTTCTATGAAGCAAATCAAGCATGGACAAGAGTGAGTTTAGAGAGTTGGTCCTTCTAATCCATCTTCAATATTAAGGTCCTTTTACTCCAATTTTGCATAGGGAATGTCCTAGAAAACTAAGTCCATTTGTCCATTTTTGCATTTGGTCCACAATAATCAAAACAAAACACAAGCACAATAATATATACACAATTATGTGCTCAAGTGAGCAAAAGGAAAATTGCATTAACATAAACATGTGCTCAAATGAGAAAAGGAAAAAGCAAATGAATAGTATGTACAAGAATAGTAAATTGCATAAATGTAAAGAGCAAGTAGTAAATGTTAATGGTTTATGGTTAGTGTTAGAGTTAGTGTGCCATAAGGCAATTTGGCGCTATGTTAAGCAATCGTAATTGGACTTATGTAGAAGTCACAACTATCTGAGGCCGGTCAATAATAATGTAGGCAACAACACAAGTTAGAGATTTTGATTAGTGAATCAAACTCCAACAACTTTCCATGCCAAAAAGAAGATGAGAAATGATCTTGTATTGATTTAGGTTCTTTGCATGATTTAGGAAGCAACCTATCCTTAATGCAAAGTGTAGCACCTCAAATTTGCACCTATCATTATGCATACATTTTCATATTAGGTCATAGCATATCATGATCCATTGCATAGCATTTGCGTTGTCCCTCAGTTGCCTCAAGAGCAAGCAATCAAGAATTAGGTCAAACTAATCTCCTGATCAGTCAACCAAGCAAGCAAAGGAATTTCTCATTGAATCAAGGCCTTGGGGTTTGTCCAACAAGTTCACATGGCTTGGAGGTCTATTTGAAGTATTTTGGTCAAGGGTTGAGGGCTCAGAGGTCAGCAGTTCATGCCCAGACAGTCAAAAACCCTAGAAAAGTCAACTGTCAGTCAAAGCAGTGGATGGTGGTCATTCTTGTGGAATTTGGGCACCATGGTCAATAATCAAGAGTTCATGCCACTTGGGACATCATTTGAAGTCAAGTTCTCAAGGAATCAGGGTTTGGAATTCATCAGTCAATGCATAATCAGACAAAAACCCTAATAGTCAACTGTTGGTCAATTGTCCATTTAATCAGAGATTTGATGATTGGAATTGGTTTGTGGGAGTTCATTCATGTCCAAATAGTCATCATACATCATGCCAAACACCATCATGGAAGAATTTGAAGCCAGATCATGAATTTCCCAAAACGGAAACTGGGCCTGTAACTGAAACCTGCCATAAATGGAAAGTCTTGATCCTCAAACTTACATTGTGATACAAGCCTCAAATGAATTTTTGCCCAACATGAAAGTTGAAGATCTTGTTCTCCCATTTCCAAAAAGTCCTAGAACTCTCAATTCCCATGTATGGTTGGCAAGTTATGATCGAATCGATTTTAGAAAATCTTGAACTTCAAAGGGCCATATCTCCCAAACCGTTTGGCCAAATTTGGTGGGGTTTTTTCCTACAAACCACATTTTTCATCCTCTTTCCAAAAATATAAATTTCATGACCCAAAACTTCACCAATCAAAATGGCAAATTTTGACCTTTTTCATTTAAATGTAAGTTTGACCAAGAGTTGACTTTTTGACTCAAACATTTTTTCAGCATTTGGCCAATTGGAACAGCTCATAAATGTCATTTAGAATGTGTTTGTAAAGTCAAAATATGCAGCACATGTGAATCATACTTGGTTGCTTGAATTATAAGAAAGGTACAAATGCACCATGCTTGTCCATACTTGTCCATGCCTTGCCTTGTACCTCAAAAGGACAGCAATTATGCAGCATTTCTTCTGTCATTAAAGCCTCATTATGCAGCCAAACAATCAATTGTACATATGGCCATGTCCTAATTGCTTAAAATTTGGAAAGTGAAGGTACTTGGCAACCATTCCACACCATACTTCCACAACCATGCTTTTACCACATCACAAAGCAGATTTTGTGGATCACATTTTCCTGTCATTCTGAGGACTACTGGCTGCACAATGCCACAGCTCCATACCATGCCTTGCCACCAAAAACAACAGTTGATAGCAGGTTTTAAAAACAGGTTTTTCTGTCATTAGAAAACATAGCAGCAGCAGCAGCAGTTTATACATGGGGGACACTACATTCATCATAACCCTGCAATTTCTGCATACTATCCTGTATATCCTTCACAGCAACAGCCCCATCATCAGGTTTACTATGTTCCTGCAAGACAGCCACAAGCTTACAATCTTCCTGTGCAGCAGGCTAATATAGGGGATTCTGCCACGACCATGTCTTCAAGTAGACCCCAAAATCCTCCAAACCCTATTACACTGGTTCAACCAAATGCAGCTGACAACCCCATTAGAAATGCCCCTACCAAAAACAGAAATGACAGCAGCTGCTTACAGAGCTGCAACTTCAGGCAACCCTCAATTGGTACAAGTTCCTACAGCCCAGCATTAGCAGCATACCACAACACCTTCACTTATTTTTCCAACCAAAACTCTTGATCACTTGCATTTGATTCATCTGTCTAAACTCCCAGCAGACCAACCTTGCCTTGCTAGCATGGCATAAAACCTGCAACCAACAAACCAACATTGGCTCTCTCACACTCTATCCAAACTCAAAAAAAAACCTCTCACTTTGTTTGTGCATTTTTCTGTCCAAACCTTGTCCACAATAGACCAACTTTACTTTGCTTAATAACAGGACTGCCTCACCAAAAAAACCTGTCCAATTCCAACATTGCCTTGCCAACTTCTAAACCTAGCAACTTTGCTTTGGCCCCTGTGGAAATTTCCCTGTCAAACCCTGCTACTATCATCCAACACAACAAAACCTTGTACTCTAAAAATCCATCTTTGCATTTTTCAACTGGCTGTCAAAAACAAAACCTGTCAAGTCCTAAATCAACAAACTAAGGCTGGCTTGAACACCTTGGCATCACTATTTTTCTGCCAACACAACCAACTGCTAGCAGCCACACAAACCACTTGGCCTGAACAAAACCTCACTCTCTCTCAAATCCATTTTTTGGCCATTTTCCAAAGTTCTTCCCAAACTCCATAGAACATGACCTGCCTTTGTTTGCAATACCATATACCATCATTATAGAGTTCACTGCAAGCTTGTTTTGACCACTGTGAAGCTTTTCGAATTTGTCTTCATCAAAACTCATACATGACAGTTCATGATTAGAAGAAGCTGGAATACCATTGAGCCATCTTCTTTCATCCACTCTTCAACTGGAGCTCTTTGGAACTGCTGTTTATGCTTTTCATAGCTAAAAAACCATCGTCCCAGTTCTGCCATGGATTGAAGGTTAGAAACTTATTTTCAAAATTCATGAAATGATGTTTTGTTTTATGTATATCTCACTGCCATGAACACTCTGGACCTTTTGTTTTCGATTTTTATTAAGATTTGGTTGAGTTAGCTTTGATTCATGTTTGTGACATCAAGTTTGTTTGCTTCGATTCATGCTGACCATGGCGCTTTGTTGCAATTGATTCTTGAGTCCATAAAGTATGAAGTAGGAACTAGGGTTTGGTGTGTTTGTTTCTGATTTTCACGAATGTTGTTCATGACCTGAGATTCATCGTGTTTGAGTTTGAGCTGCCCAGAATTTCCTTTTCCCTGCGTGTTACTGTAGCTTATTTAGGGTTTAGTTAATGAATGAAGGCCATTTATTGTGCATTCCCGTAACAGCCAATGAAAATATTTGGATGCCGTGCCTTATGCTGTGTCGTTTTGATAAGTGAAGGCAATATTTACATTTGTGCTATGCCATGCCATGATTATTTGTTGATGATGGTTGATGTTGTTTGAAAATGATTGTTGTTTGCTTGCAAAACCATGCTGTTAGAAACCCTAGGTTTTTTTCAAAACTCAGAAAATTCAAATGGATTGGCTGGTTACTGTTTTATTGGCTGAGAGCCAATCAAAACATTTCGTTTTGTAGGGCCAAAACGCAGCACTTCAATAAGTGACTGCAGAATTACAAATTTGCCATGCTGTTGACTATGTTGACCACTTTGTTATGCTATCTTGTTCACTTTTTGCTTCAAATGTTCATCAACTTCCACAATTCATTTTTAATTCATTTTAACTCCAAAAATTGTGAGATTTTTTGCATTAAACTCATGAATGTGTCTAGTTTTTTATGGTGAATTTTAATTAATTTTTCAGTGGATGGATTTTAAATGATAATTATTTTTCAACATGTATGCCAAAATGATACATTGTGCCATTTCAATTGTGAAATACTCATGTTATATCCAAGGCCTTTGAAATTTTTTGTGGTGAAACTAGACACATTGACCTCCATTTCCATATAAAGTTTGTGCATTTATCATTTGTGGATTGAGAGTTATGATTTTCTGAAGTCATGTGTTGCATTTGGTGCTATACCATGAACATGCATTTTCCCAAATTTTGTTCACATGTTTCCCTACATCCAATTAATCCCAAATTTTGCATGAATGATCCTCTACATATCTAGTTTGTGTATGATTTTTCTTGGAATTAATCTTGCTGTTTTCCATTTGATTGAGAATTTTCTTCCATACTTGGTCATTTGTTGACTTTTTGTGCTATGCCTTGCCAAATCTTTTGTGAAATTCTCAAATCTTATTGTATGACCATGAAATTTTATATGTGATAACTAGACTCCTTGAGCTTTGCATTGGTGTTAATCTCATTCATTTCTCTTCTGTTTTCAAATTGATATGATTTTTTGAAGTTGACCCATGCTTGTTGACTTTCTTTGTGCATGCTTGAATTTGGTTTGACTTCATGATTTTCATTGATTGCCTTCCTCTCATCCAAATGCCATGAAATTTTACATGTCTACCATGTTAGATGTTAGGATTGAGTGTGATTTATTTGATGATTTTTGGGATTGTTTAGGTTGACTTTTGATGCAAGTCATTCTGTTGACTTTTGTATGCTTTCCTTGACCCTAGGCTTGCCCTAGTGGTCCTGTTACTCACCTTTGAGTCTGTGATTTCAGGTTGACCATCAAAGGGCCATTGAGACCAATTCTTTTGATTGAGCTTGCTTAAATATCATTGTCTAACTTGTTTGTTTTGTAGGTGGCTTGGCTCACATGCCTTAAGCCTTGTGCCTTGCACATCCATGTGCCTCTAATGGACTGTTGGTTTCTGTTTCTGTTTGTTTTGTTTGAAGTTGTATACTAACATCTGCTTGGCTGTTTCAGGTGCTTTAGTTGCTTAGTTCCTTTGTGAACTTTTTGCTTTGCTTTGCTTGTATAAGCAATTTGCATTGAGGTATGTCTCTTTTACTTCATGTAGTCTGGAAGACCTGGCCTGTTACTTGGCCAGGCAACTGTCTGAAGTCCTCCTTAAGAGGCAATGTTTGTGACTGTTTAATTTTGTCCTTGCATAGAGTCAAAGACCTCCTAAGTGAAGAGGCAATTGGTGGAAGGTAGGGATATGCAATCTATCCCCCACTATTCAGTGTGTCATCTGCTTTGCTCACACCATCGTGTTGATGCATTGCAGATACAAACCCAAGATCTTGTACAACTGTACAGTTGAGTCAGTTTTAATGTGTAGAAGGGTTCCCACTTTCTGAACCCACACATTCTTGTCTTGAGCTCTCCCAGGCCAGGGATAAGAGCTGTGAGGTCTCATCCTCACTTCATCCTTTCATCTGCTTCACCTTAGTCTCTCAATGGCAAGGTTAAGAGCAACATTCACCCCATTCCAGAGGTTTGTTTGTCAAGGTTGATATGACCCCTTGACTAAAACCCAACCCTTGTTTGAGCCACTTGTTTGTGTATAGCGTGTGCTATCTGTGCTTGTAGGATAGTTTGACTTGCTTCCTGTGCAAGATAGGATTGTTTGACTTGCTTCCTGTGCAAGTTAGGATTAGTTTAGACTTGCTTCCTGTGCAAGTTAGGTTTTGCTTGGCTTGCTTCCTGTGCAAGTTAAGTGTGTGTGGCTTGCTTCCTGTGTGAGCCATACTTAGGATAGGTTGGCCCTTGTGCCATTTAGCTAGAAACCTTAACTTAGGGTTGATTTTGCATGATAACATCTAGGCTCGAGTCGTAGTCTCCCTAGTGTTGTGTCTCCCTCTGTTATCTGGTTAGGCTAGTCCTTTATCCCTGCGTAGGGGAACTACATCGCCCTGATCTTCATACCAGATGAAGTATGTAGGCAGGAGATTGAGCTGATCTCTCCGGGCGCCCTTTTTCTTTTTTTGTGTTGTCTGACCTTTGCTAGGCTCGAGTCCGTGACTCCTTAGCATTTGCTGTCTGTCTTGTTTGTGTGTGTTTGACAGTTATAGGCTGAGTCCCCGACTCCCTATCTATCTGTTGTGTCGTTTAGGTTCGGATGTCAATGTAAGTCCAGTGATTGGCATTTGGGCTCCACGTTTGCCTCTTTGCGTGTGTCTAGGTTCGGATGCTGACATAAGTCCAGTGATTGGCAGTCGGGCTCCATGTTTGCCCGTGTTTGTTTGTTTGTGTGCGTGTCAGCCGAGCTACGAATGCTCTGATTCTTCTCTCGTCCGAGAAGATACGTATGCATAGGATGCGATACCCTAGCGAGCATGTGTCGTTTCCCTAGTCCGAACTACTTTGACTCTGATGTCTATGCCTGATAGACTAAGTAGGCCCAGGATGCGACATCCTGCCGAGTCCAGTTTCAGTCAGTCTCTTTCGTTTCTTTCAGCCAGTGTGTGTGAATATTTGAGCAGTGTTTAGCAACCAATTTCCTTTCTAGTGTGCGTGGATCCCGTAGAGTACTACGGATGCGTAGGGGTGCTAATACCTTCCCTTCGCATAACCGACTCCCGAACCCATACTCTTTGGTCGCGAGACCATGTTCTTTTCCAGGTTTACTCTGAGCGTTTCCTTTCCCTCTTCTGGGATAAATAACGCACGGTGGCGGCTCTGTTGTTCTTTCTTTTCCCGCCGGTTTTTCGCGCGATGCGACAGCTGGCGACTCTGCTGGGGATTATAGAGAAGTTGACCTATGCTGGTCCATCTTCCCTGAGCGAGTCTCTCCTAGCGCTCTCTAGGTTAGGGTTTTGGTTGCTTTGTGCTGTATTTATTTATTGCATTCATTATTCACTGTTTGCATTCATTGTTTATTGTTTGCATCTATGTTTGCATTAATGTTTGCATTTATTCATCTGTTCACCTGGCTGGTTGTTTGTTTCTCTCTGTGTGGGGGGGAAGAGTCAGTTGAGGTAAAAGGTCCAATACCCAGACCATGAGTGCAACCTAGGATACCTAGGAATAGAGTGATTCATGGAAAGCGGGTGGTATGGCGCCACTTAGCGGAACATTGATATCACGAGCAGTTCAGACCCTGGTGGGATGCTGTCGTTACATACTTCGGGTGTGTATATGACAATATTCTGCGAAAGGTTATTTATGCTGCGTTTCTCTCAGCCTTACCCTGGCCTAGACTACACCCGTGAGTGGGGAAGGATTATTCATTACAGGTACCGTTGGTGACTCGGTTCTGTTGGTGACTTGGTTCTGATGGTGACTTTGTGTTCAGACAGTGCTCAGTTGACCTTAAGTTGGATCTATGTTCTGATTTTGACTGAAGCTTTGACCTAGTATCAGAGTTTGCACAACCAGCCAGTCCAGTCTGCATCATTTGCATCATAGCATATTTATTTTTCAAAAGAAACGCAATGAAAAAAAAAATCAAAAAAAAAAGAAAAAAAAAAGAAGAAAAAAAACTAATCTCTGCATGCATATCATTTCTCAGGTACATTCCAGAGCTTGTCTACTGATAGAGATGGCAACAGTCTCAGAGCCGAAGCGGAAGACCTGTTCCTACAGCTTTCATCGTGAGCCGTTGACTTCACTGATTGAGTTGGGTAGCTTTGTGACAGATGATCGTCTGAAGAGTTTCGTTAGACAGTATGGAGATATCTTGACAGTGCTGAAGACAGTAGTGGATCCGGTGCCTCTACAGACACTACTACAGTTTTATGACCCAGAGCTCAGATGCTTCACTTTCCAGGATTATCAGCTTGCACCTACTCTCGAGGAGTATTCTATCCTGTTGAGTATCCCTATTCAGCATCAGACTCCCTTCTTGGACGTCCCAAAGGAGGTCGACTTCAGATTGATTGCCAGAGCTCTCCGGTTGAGTGTTGAGGAAGTTGGTGAGAATTGGAAGCCCTGTGGGGAAGTTGTGGGTCTGCCATTGAAGTTCCTGTTGATAGTAGCCAGAGTTGAAGCAGAAAAGGGGAATTGGGAAGTTTTTCACGCACAGCTTGCCACCATGATCTATGGGATTGTCCTATTTCCCAGTATGCCAAATTTTGTTGACCATGCAGCTATCAGTATTTTCATCAGAGGGAATCCAATCCCTACTCTTCTAGCTGATACTTACTATGCCATCCACAGTAGGCATGGTAAGGGTGGAGCCATCAGGTGTTGTCTACCTCTTCTGTTCAAATGGTTCATGTCTCTTCTGCCAGCCAGTGGACCATTTGTGGATACCCAGAGCACTCTTAAGTGGACTCAGAGGGTTATGTCTCTTACCTCTTACGACATCAGGTGGCAGTTGTACCGGATGGATGTGCGTAACGTCATTATGAGCTGTGGAGGATTCCGTAATGTGCCACTCGTAGGGACTAGGGGTTGCATCAATTACAACCCGATTCTTTCTCTTCGCCAGTTGGGGTTTGTGATGAAAGGAAGACCGCTCGAAGCTGAGATAGCTGAAAGTGTGTATTTTGAGAAGCAGAGTGACCCTGTTAGATTGGAGCAGATAGGGAGAGCTTGGAAGTCTATTGGTGTGAAGGATGGATCTGTCTTAGGGAAGAAGTTTGCGGTTGCTATGCCTGATTACACCGATTGGGTCAAGAAGAGAGTGGAAACTTTGTTGTTACCCTATGATAGGATGGAGCCGTTGCAAGAGCAACCACCCTTGATCCTTGCTGATAGTGTACCTGCTGAGCACTATAAGCAAGCCCTAATGGAGAATCGTCGTTTGAGAGAGAAGGAGCAAGACACCCATATGGAGCTGTACAAAGCCAAAGCTGATAAGCTGCACTTGGCCCATCAACTCAGGGAAGTGCAAGGAGAAGATGCTAGCAGACTGAGAAGCAAGAAGAGATCCTACGAGGAGGTGGAGAGTATGTTAGATGCAGAACACCGGGAGCGCTTGAGGCTGCAGAGAGCAGAAGCCGGTTATCAGAAGAAGATCAGAGACTTGGAGAAGCAACTCAGAGATAAAGACATCCAGTTGAGGAAGGAAGTAGACTTGAGACAGGCATCAGAGGACCACCTTGGAGGAGAAGTCTTGGAGCTGAGAAGACAGTTGAAAGAGAAGATCACTCCTTTACCAGATTGCTCAGAATGTTCGCTGTTGATCGACCAGTGCCATTACCTGAAGACCCTCATTCCGGAAGACCGTCTGTCTTAGTTTGTATCTCTGATTGTATTTTGTTGAGAATCACCTCCAGGTTTGTTGGATGGGATTCATTTGCGTGTAAGCCATCCCTTGGATCCTTTTGTTGAGAATCACCTCCAGGCTTGTTGGATGGGATTCTTTTTCTTTGTACGTCGTTTATTCAGATATTCTGTTGACATTGGTTGTATGCCTTTTTACCCTTATGTATGTATAAGGATGTCAGCATTTCCCTGTATCTGTTTGTCCTCTTGTTGCTGCAGGTTGTCATCTTTTCAGGATGGGTCAGGCTCTTTGAATGCCTGAGAAATGAGCATATCATGTGCATCATACGCATCATTAGCATCATACTCATATCATTTTGCATAACAGGTGTTCTTGATCGTGACTTCTCACTCTTGGTTCCTGTTCAGGCAGGATAGCTGATCAACGTCCGCACCGCTACTCAACGAGACTCAACCATCAGAGGAATATGGACCAGTTTCAAACCGAGTTAGCTGAGATGAGGGCAAGCATGGCCCAATTTATGAACATGATGCAAGGGGTTGCGCAAGGTCAAGAAGAGCTTCGAGCTATGGTTCAGAGACAAGAGGCTGCAACTCCACCGCCCAACCATGCTCCACCAGAGGGGAACCCAGTCCCTGATACTCCTGCTGCTGCCATCAACAACTATGCTGTAGGTGATGAGTTGGGGGGTATTCGAATCAACGGTCAACCAATTGCTCCAGATGCTGCTAATGCCAGAGTCATTCATGCTCCGGCCCGTGATAGAGTTCCGATCGTTGATAGACAAGAAGATTTGTTCTCTATGCTCAGCGAAGACGGAGATGTTCCGGGAAGAAACAATGAGAGAGACCGCAAGGTTGAAGCTCTTGCTGAGAAGATCCGTGCTATGGAAAGTCAGAATTCTCTCGGTTTTGATGTTACCAATATGGGGTTGGTTGAAGGTTTGAGAATCCCTCACAAGTTCAAAGCACCGTCCTTCGACAAATACAACGGTACTTCTTGCCCTCGCACCCATGTGCAGGCTTATTATCGAAAGATCTCTGCATATACCGATGATGAAAAGATGTGGATGTATTTTTTCCAAGATAGTCTATCTGGGGCTTCTTTGGACTGGTACATGGAATTGAAGAGAGATTCGATCCGATGCTGGAGAGATCTGGGTGAAGCGTTCCTCAGACAGTACAAGCACAACATGGACATGGCACCGAGCCGGACTCAGCTGCAGAATCTTTGTCAGAAATCCAATGAAAGCTTCAAGGAGTATGCCCAGAGGTGGCGTGAACTGGCTGCTAGAGTTCAACCCCCTATGCTGGAGAGGGAGTTGACAGACATGTTTATTGGTACTCTTCAAGGTGTGTTTATGGACCGGATGGGGAGCTGCCCATTCGGTAGCTTTTCTGATGTTGTCATTTGTGGAGAGAGGACTGAGAGTCTAATCAAAGCTGGTAGGATCCATGATGCTGGTTCCTCGTCTTCATTAAAGAAACCCTTCTCTGGGGCACCTCGCCGTAGAGAAGGAGAGACCAATGCTGTACAGCACAGAGGGGGTGTGTACAGAACAAATGCTAACAGAGATCAATATCGTCCAGTAGCTGCAGTGACTATTCCTGCACCTCAACCTCGTCCACAACAACAACAAAGAGTTCAACAACCGCAACAACAACAACAGCAACGTCCTTATCAGCCCAGACAGAAATTGCAGGCTGATAGAAGATTTGATCCTCTGCCCATGTCTTACACAGAATTATTACCCGAACTACTCAAGTTGGGGATGATTGAGCTGCGTACAATGGCTCCGCCTACAGTGCTGCCTCCCGGTTATGATGCTAATGTTAGATGTGACTTTCATTCTGGGGCATCAGGCCACCATACTGAGAAGTGTCGAGCTCTCCAGCACAAGGTCCAAGATTTGATCGATGCCAAGGCAATCAACTTCGCTCCAGTGCCTAACGTCGTGAACAACCCTATGCCTCAGCATGGTGGGCATAGAGTGAACAATATTGAAGGGAAAGAAGCTGAAGATCTGGTTGTTAATGTTGATGATGTTCAGACTTCTCTGCTAGTTGTGAAAGGCCGTCTGCTAAAAGGGGGTGTCTACCCGGGCTGTGATGAGAATTGTTTGGGCTGTGCAGAATCGGAGAATGGTTGTGACCAGTTGAGGACCGGTATCCAGGGTATGATGGATGAGGGTTGTTTGCAATTCAGTAGGACTGTAAAAGATCGTGGAACAGCGTCAACTATCACCATTTACTTTAAACCATCCGAAGAACGTGGACAAAGGGTCGTCAGTGCACCTGCAACAAATGGTACCCCAGTTACCATTCCCGTGCCTGTAACCATCAGTGTGCCAGCTACTATCGTTGCGCCTGGAAGAAGGACTGTTGAGAATAGTAAAGCCGTGCCGTGGAAGTATGATAATGCTCACCGCAGTTACAGAAGGGCTGAAAGTCAGACAAGACCAGTGAATCAAGCTCCAGTGACGATTGGTTTACCAAATAGAGTTCCTGCAACCGTCGGTCCAGCTGTGGATAATGTAGGGGGTCCAGGAGGTTTTACCAGAAGCGGTCGTCTGTTTGCACCGCAGCCTTTGAGGGACAATAATGCCGAAGCTCTCGCCAAAGCAAAGGGTAAGCAAGCTGTGGTTGAGGAAGAGCCTGTTCAGAAGGAAGCGCCTGAGGGGTCATTTGAGAAGGACGTGGAGGAGTTTATGAAGATAATCAAGAAAAGTGACTACAAGATTGTAGACCAGTTGAATCAGACTCCGTCCAAGATCTCTATACTTTCACTGTTGATGTGCTCTGAGGCACACCGTAACGCCTTGCTGAAGATGTTGAATCTGGCTTACGTGCCTCAAGAGATTTCTGTCAATCAACTGGAGGGTGTGATGGCCAATGTGAGCACCAGACATGGTGTAGGTTTCACCAACTTGGACTTACCACCTGAAGGGCGAAACCATAACAAAGCCTTGCACATCACCATGGAGTGCAAGGGGGCAGTGTTGTCTCACGTATTGGTAGACACCGGGTCGTCGCTGAATGTGTTGCCTAAGCAGATTCTGAGGAAGATTGATACGGAAGGGTTTGTGCTTAATCCCAGTGACCTGATCGTTCGTGCTTTCGACGGATCCAAACGTTCTGTATGTGGAGAAGTTACCTTGCCTGTGAAGATAGGTCCGGAGGTTTTCGATATTATCTTCTATGTTATGGACATCCAGCCTGCCTATAGTTGTTTGTTGGGGCGTCCATGGATTCATGCAGCAGGGGCAGTCTCGTCGACTCTCCATCAAAAGCTCAAGTATGTCTGGAACGGTCAGATTGTGACTGTGTGCGGTGAAGAAGAGATTCTGGTGAGTCATCTGTCCTCGTTCAAATATGTTGAGGTGGACGGCGAGATCCACGAAACATTATGCCAGGCGTTTGAGACTGTGGCTCTTGAGAAGGTGGCGTACGCTGAGCAGAGGAAGCCGGGTGTTTCAATCACTTCCTACAAACAGGCTAAGGAGGTCGTTGATTCTGGCAAAACTGAAGGCTGGGGCAAGATGGTGGATTTGCCGGTTAAAGAAGACAAATTTGGTGTTGGTTATGAGCCTCTCCGAGCGAAGCAGAATGGTCAAGCGGGTCCGAGTACTTTTACCAGCGCTGGGCTGATGAATCATGGCGACGTTTCTGCAACCGGTAGTGAAGACTGTGACAGTAATTATGATTTGGACAACTGGGTTCGCCCGTGTGCACCAGGGGGGTCTATCAACAACTGGACGGCTGAAGAAGTGGTTCAAGTTACTCTTCTGACAGAGTAATTTTCTGTTGTTTTGTCATTTTGCATGAAAATCCTACGTTCTGCCCAAGGCGTAGTGATTCATTTTTGTAGGGCCTCATCATGTTTTAATGATTATCATTAATGAAGGACATTTTTTGAACAAATTTTGTGATCCCTGTCTTTCGGTTTTCTGTTTTCACTTTTTTTCAAAACAATAAAAATGGCAATGTTTTTGTTTTTTGTGACTTTTTTTGAACTCTTTTTCTAAAACAAAGCATTAAACATGCAGAAGCGATCTTATGGCATTCACTATGAACGATTCTGTTATGGCTCAGTATGATTTCGATAATCCCATATACCAAGCCGAAGAGGAGAGTGAGGAAGACTGTGAACTCCCTGCAGAATTGGCCAGATTACTGAAGCAGGAGGAAAGGGTCATCCAACCTCATCAGGAGGAGTTGGAAACTGTTAATCTGGGTACTGAGGACGACAAAAGAGAAATCAAGATTGGAGCTGCTTTAGAGGACTCTGTCAAGAGGAGGCTGATTGAGATGCTGAGAGAATATGTGGAGGTGTTCGCCTGGTCATATCAAGATATGCCTGGTTTGGATACAGACATTGTGATGCATCGATTACCTCTTAGAGAAGGATGTCCTTCGGTCAAGCAGAAGCTTCGTAGAACGAGTCCTGACATGGCAACTAAGATCAAGGAAGAGGTTCAGAAGCAGTGGGATGCGGGTTTTCTGGCTGTTACTAGTTATCCACCGTGGGTGGCCAACATTGTTCCTGTGCCGAAGAAGGATGGAAAAGTCCGAATGTGTGTCGACTACCGGGATTTGAATAGAGCGAGTCCGAAAGATGATTTCCCATTACCTCACATTGATGTATTGGTTGATAATACGGCTCAATCCTCGGTATTCTCTTTCATGGATGGTTTCTCCGGATATAATCAGATCAAGATGGCGCCAGAGGACATGGAAAAGACGACATTCATCACACCTTGGGGCACGTTCTGCTATAAGGTGATGCCATTTGGGCTGAAGAATGCTGGTGCTACCTATCAGAGGGCAATGACGACTCTCTTTCATGACATGATGCACAAAGAAATTGAAGTTTACGTAGATGATATGATTGCGAAGTCGCAGACGGAAGAGGAGCACCTGGTTAATTTGCAGAAGCTGTTCGACCGGTTGAGAAAGTTCAGACTAAGGTTGAACCCGAACAAGTGCACGTTTGGAGTGAGATCCGGGAAGCTTTTAGGCTTCATTGTCAGTGAGAAAGGGATTAAGGTTGATCCAGCAAAAGTCAAAGCTATTCAAGAGATGCCTGAACCGAAAACGGAGAAGCAAGTCCGTGGGTTTTTAGGGAGATTAAACTACATTGCAAGGTTCATATCTCATCTAACTGCTACATGTGAACCAATCTTCAAACTGCTTAGAAAGAATCAAGCGATCAAGTGGAATGATGATTGTCAGAAAGCTTTTGACAAAATCAAGGAGTATTTACAGAAACCTCCAATCCTTATACCTCCAGTTCCAGGGAGACCTCTGATAATGTACCTGTCAGTGACTGAGAACTCAATGGGGTGTGTATTGGGACAGCATGACGAGTCTGGTCGAAAAGAGCATGCCATATACTATCTTAGCAAAAAGTTTACCGACTGTGAAACAAGATATTCACTGCTCGAGAAAACTTGCTGTGCTTTGGCCTGGGCTGCTCGCCGACTAAGACAGTATATGTTGAACCACACTACCTTATTGATTTCTAAGATGGATCCAGTCAAATACATCTTTGAGAAGCCAGCTCTCACCGGACGTGTTGCCCGTTGGCAGATGATCTTAACAGAGTATGACATTCAGTACACGTCTCAGAAGGCCATCAAAGGTAGTATTCTGTCAGACTATCTCGCCGAACAACCGATTGAAGATTATCAGCCTATGATGTTTGAATTCCCTGACGAAGACATCATGTATCTTAAGATGAAAGATTGCGAAGAGCCTCTTGTCGAGGAAGGACCGGATCCGGATGACAAGTGGACACTGATGTTTGATGGGGCTGTGAATATGAATGGTAACGGTGTTGGGGCAGTGTTGATCAATCCCAAAGGTGCTCATATACCTTTTTCTGCCAGGTTGACGTTTGACGTCACCAACAACGAAGCTGAGTATGAGGCTTGTATCATGGGGATAGAAGAAGCCATTGATCTGAGGATCAAAACACTTGATATATTTGGAGATTCCGCTCTTGTGATCAATCAAGTCAATGGAGATTGGAATACGAATCAACCGCATTTGATTCCGTATAGAGATTACACCAGAAGAATACTGACGTTCTTCAAGAAAGTAAAGTTGTATCATGTCCCCCGGGATGAGAATCAAATGGCGGATGCTTTGGCAACTTTGTCGTCTATGATCAAAGTTCATTGGTGGAATCATGTGCCACATGTTGCGGTGAATCGACTCGAGAGGCCTGCATATGTGTTTGCAGCCGAGTCTGTTGTGAATGATGAGAAGCCATGGTATTATGACATCAAGAATTTCCTCAAGACTCAGGAATATCCTGAAGGTGCGTCGAAGAATGACAAGAAAACCCTGAGGAGGCTAGCTGGAAGCTTCTATTTGAATCAGGATGATGTACTGTATAAGAGAAACTTTGACATGGTCTTGCTTAGATGCGTGGACAGACCTGAGGCAGACATGTTAATGCAGGAAGTTCATGAAGGTTCCTTCGGTACTCATGCCGGCGGACATGCAATGGCTAAGAAATTGTTGAGAGCGGGTTATTACTGGATGACTATGGAATCCGATTGTTTCAAGTATGCTCGGAAATGCCATAAGTGTCAAATCTATGCTGATAAGGTGCACGTACCACCAAGCCCTCTGAATATCATGAATTCGCCTTGGCCGTTTGCCATGTGGGGCATTGATATGATTGGGAAGATTGAGCCTACTGCTTCGAATGGACATCGCTTCATCCTGGTTGCGATTGACTATTTCACCAAATGGGTAGAAGCAGCTTCTTATGCTAACGTTACCAAACAAGTGGTTACCCGGTTCATCAAGAAAGAAATCATATGTCGTTATGGAGTCCCTGAGAGAATCATCACTGACAATGGTTCGAATCTCAATAACAAGATGATGAAGGAGCTGTGTAAAGATTTCAAGATTGAACATCACAATTCTTCTCCCTACAGACCGAAGATGAATGGTGCTGTGGAAGCGGCAAACAAGAATATCAAGAAGATTGTGCAGAAGATGGTCGTTACGTACAAGGATTGGCATGAGATGCTGCCTTTCGCTTTGCATGGGTACCGTACCTCAGTACGTACGTCGACCGGGGCAACCCCTTACTCCCTTGTGTATGGCATGGAAGCTGTCCTACCTGTTGAAGTGGAGATTCCTTCTCTGAGAGTTTTATTGGATGTCAAGCTGGACGAAGCCGAGTGGATTCGAACAAGGTTTAACGAGTTGAGCCTTATCGAGGAGAGACGGCTAGCAGCTGTATGTCATGGACAGTTGTATCAGCGAAGGATGAAGCGAGCCTTTGATCAGAAAGTGCGTCCTCGAAGCTATCAGATAGGTGATCTAGTGTTGAAGAGGATCCTCCCTCCCGGTGCAGATAACAGGGGCAAGTGGACTCCTAACTATGAAGGTCCGTATGTTGTGAAGAAGGTCTTCTCCGGCGGAGCCTTGATGCTTACAACTATGGATGGTGAAGATTTTCCGTCTCCTGTCAACTCAGATGTAGTCAAAAAATACTTCGCATAAATCGACCCGCTGGACAAAAAGAATAAAAGAGTCCAGGCAAAAAAAGGGCATCCCGGCGAACCGAAAAAAAAAACAGAAAGAAAAGGTTCGGGCAAAAATTAGGGATAAAACGAAAAAATGTATACACCCGGTAAGTCGAAAACCCGCAAGGGCGGCTTAGGCAAAAATGGGTATCCCGGTGGATTGAAAACCCGAAAGGGCGATCCAGGCAAAAGTTAGGGATTAAAGCGAAGACTACAGTCTGAGTTGTCTGTACTTCATCAAGCTTTATCGTCTGCCATCTCGAAAGATGTGATCCGTCCAGTCATTCTTCTCAGAAAGCAAGGAGTTGGGAGGGAAACTGATGATCTGTGAGTTATAACAGAATTAGGAAATAGTGGATGCCGTGTTCACATTGCCATTAGGATAGATTTTTCCTTTTATGCGCAATTACCTCTTTCTAGGAATTGCTTCCCGATGTATTTGCCTCTTCAGGCACATTTTCAATCAATAAAAGTCTTTATTCAGATAAATGGCTCTCTTGTTTTTATTTTTACTGTTTTGTTTGCAAAAATGTCCGAATTTTTGATAAGCATTGCATATAAGAACATGAAGGCTACACAATAGCTTGCAGGATGACAAAACATTTGAAAATCATTTTGAATGTTGAGGACACTTGAGCGTATTTTGTCCATGTGTCCCCTGAGGGCATTTTGTTGTGCTGTTTTTTTCAGGTTGGCATCTGTGAGGACGTTTCCTCAACAGATATTTTCCCCAAGCAAGTTTGGAGGCCATCAGAGCTATGTTCCCCTGCGAAGACGTCTGTGGATAGTGCCTTCTATTCCCCAACAGGTCTAAGGATTGCCTATCCCCAGCAGGCCTGTATTTGCCGATTTCCTCCCCGAGTGAGGCAGGTTCATTAAAATTTATCTCCAGCATTTATTCTACCTGTGGACTGAAAGATATCCCCAGCGGAGTTTATATTTCCCCAGCAGCAGTGCTATTCTTCAACAAAAATGAGAAATCGCTTTACCGTTCCTCAAGCAGAATTCCCTGCAGAGTATTTCCCCAAGAGGAGTCTCCCCACAGAGTCAGAGTATCTGATCATTTCGGCTCCCTAGCCAGGGTTCATTTGCATTTTGCATGTAGTGATCATTGCATCCTCAAAAATTGCGTAGCATTCCCATTCAATATGGAGCATTACGCCATAGAAAATTCAAACATATGCATTCATGTGTTAACTTCACCAGACCGTATCCCCGGCAGAGGCGGATCATTTCATTCAACATCAGCACAGCAAGACTGCTACAGTTGCTCTTGACAGCACTCAGAATTATTTATTCCCCACAGAGGTTTATTTCCTCACCCGATGGTGACAGAAAGTTTGTTTCTCCTCAGTGAGACCCCCAGCAAGTGATCAGCCTTGCTTCAACACATCCCAGATTTTGTTCTTTGTGATACCAGTAAGTGTCATGTCAACACCCGCGTGTGTCTTCTCTTTTTTGATGTCGGTAAACATCATCTTTCGATGTCGGTAAACATCAAGTCTCACTCCAGTCATCGGTAAATGTCTGGTCGTTTTTGATGTCGGTAAACATCATCTTTCGATGTCTGTAAACATCGAGTCTCCACCCAGTCATCGGTAAATGTCTGGTCATTTTTATGGTGTCGGTAAACGCCATTGCTTCGGTGTCGGTAAACATCGAGTCTTTCTTTCAGTCATCGGTAAATGTCTGATAATCCCCAACTAGAAATCCCCAGTAGAGTCATCTGTAAATGTCCCATCTGGTTTCCAGTTGCGAATATTTGTATCTCCCCAATAAATTTCTCATTCCCAGCCATCGGTAAATGTCTGGTCGTTTCTTTGGATGTCGGTAAACATCATCTTTCGACGTCGGTAAACATCGTGTCCCATCCCAGTCATCGGTAAATGTCTGGTCATTCTTTTGATGTCGGTAAACATCATCTTTCGATGTCGGTAAACATCGTGTCCCATCCCAGTCATCGGTAAATGTCTGGTCATTCTTTTGATGTCGGTAAACATCATCTTTCGATGTCGGTAAACGCCGAGTCTCATCCCAGTCATCGGTAAATGTCTGGTCGTGAAATCAAGATCCCCAGAAGTCGTCGGTAAACGTCTTGTCTGGTATCACCACAAAGAGTTTATTCCTCCCCAAGTGGAGATGCCATCGGTAAATGGCCCGGTTTTCTTCGATATCAGTAAATATCGAATTCCCAGTTGCAGCAGCCATCGGTAAATGGTCTTGCTAAGTTGACGTCGGTAAATGTCCAGTTTCTTTGAAGCCACCATCGGTAAATGGTCTTGCTTCCTTTCTACATCAAATTTGTTTCCCAGCAGCCATCGGTAAATGGTCATGCTGAAGTTGATATCGGTAAATATCAAAGTTTCCAATTTTAACCATCGGTAAATGGTTTTGTTTTTCAGAAGTTTGTTTTCCCAGCCGCCATCGGTAAATGGTCTTGCTGAAGTTGATATCGGTAAATATCAAGCTTCCAGTTCCTCAACCATCGGTAAATGGTTTTGCTTTTCTGAAGCTGTCATGCAGTTTGTCATCGGTAAATGACGTGGTTCTTTTGTATTATATCCAGTCTGTGCAAATTCTACGGTTCTTTGGTATTCAATCCCTGTTTACCCCGAAGGTCTGACAGCCGTTGCTATCATCCGTTCGGGTTCCCAGCTGATTGAATAGGGGCAGCTGTAGCACCTCAAATTTGCACCTATCATTATGCATACATTTTCATATTAGGTCATAGCATATCATGATCCATTGCATAGCATTTGCGTTGTCCCTCAGTTGCCTCAAGAGCAAGCAATCAAGAATTAGGTCAAACTAATCTCCTGATCAGTCAACCAAGCAAGCAAAGGAATTTCTCATTGAATCAAGGCCTTGGGGTTTGTCCAACAAGTTCACATGGCTTGGAGGTCTATTTGAAGTATTTTGGTCAAGGGTTGAGGGCTCAGAGGTCAGCAGTTCATGCCCAGACAGTCAAAAACCCTAGAAAAGTCAACTGTCAGTCAAAGCAGTGGATGGTGGTCATTCTTGTGGAATTTGGGCACCATGGTCAATAATCAAGAGTTCATGCCACTTGGGACATCATTTGAAGTCAAGTTCTCAAGGAATCAGGGTTTGGAATTCATCAGTCAATGCATAATCAGACAAAAACCCTAATAGTCAACTGTTGGTCAATTGTCCATTTAATCAGAGATTTGATGATTGGAATTGGTTTGTGGGAGTTCATTCATGTCCAAATAGTCATCATACATCATGCCAAACACCATCATGGAAGAATTTGAAGCCAGATCATGAATTTCCCAAAACGGAAACTGGGCCTGTAACTGAAACCTGCCATAAATGGAAAGTCTTGATCCTCAAACTTACATTGTGATACAAGCCTCAAATGAATTTTTGCCCAACATGAAAGTTGAAGATCTTGTTCTCCCATTTCCAAAAAGTCCTAGAACTCTCAATTCCCATGTATGGTTGGCAAGTTATGATCGAATCGATTTTAGAAAATCTTGAACTTCAAAGGGCCATATCTCCCAAACCGTTTGGCCAAATTTGGTGGGGTTTTTTCCTACAAACCACATTTTTCATCCTCTTTCCAAAAATATAAATTTCATGACCCAAAACTTCACCAATCAAAATGGCAAATTTTGACCTTTTTCATTTAAATGTAAGTTTGACCAAGAGTTGACTTTTTGACTCAAACATTTTTTCAGCATTTGGCCAATTGGAACAGCTCATAAATGTCATTTAGAATGTGTTTGTAAAGTCAAAATATGCAGCACATGTGAATCATACTTGGTTGCTTGAATTATAAGAAAGGTACAAATGCACCATGCTTGTCCATACTTGTCCATGCCTTGCCTTGTACCTCAAAAGGACAGCAATTATGCAGCATTTCTTCTGTCATTAAAGCCTCATTATGCAGCCAAACAATCAATTGTACATATGGCCATGTCCTAATTGCTTAAAATTTGGAAAGTGAAGGTACTTGGCAACCATTCCACACCATACTTCCACAACCATGCTTTTACCACATCACAAAGCAGATTTTGTGGATCACATTTTCCTGTCATTCTGAGGACTACTGGCTGCACAATGCCACAGCTCCATACCATGCCTTGCCACCAAAAACAACAGTTGATAGCAGGTTTTAAAAACAGGTTTTTCTGTCATTAGAAAACATAGCAGCAGCAGCAGCAGTTTATACATGGGGGACACTACATTCATCATAACCCTGCAATTTCTGCATACTATCCTGTATATCCTTCACAGCAACAGCCCCATCATCAGGTTTACTATGTTCCTGCAAGACAGCCACAAGCTTACAATCTTCCTGTGCAGCAGGCTAATATAGGGGATTCTGCCACGACCATGTCTTCAAGTAGACCCCAAAATCCTCCAAACCCTATTACACTGGTTCAACCAAATGCAGCTGACAACCCCATTAGAAATGCCCCTACCAAAAACAGAAATGACAGCAGCTGCTTACAGAGCTGCAACTTCAGGCAACCCTCAATTGGTACAAGTTCCTACAGCCCAGCATTAGCAGCATACCACAACACCTTCACTTATTTTTCCAACCAAAACTCTTGATCACTTGCATTTGATTCATCTGTCTAAACTCCCAGCAGACCAACCTTGCCTTGCTAGCATGGCATAAAACCTGCAACCAACAAACCAACATTGGCTCTCTCACACTCTATCCAAACTCAAAAAAAAACCTCTCACTTTGTTTGTGCATTTTTCTGTCCAAACCTTGTCCACAATAGACCAACTTTACTTTGCTTAATAACAGGACTGCCTCACCAAAAAAACCTGTCCAATTCCAACATTGCCTTGCCAACTTCTAAACCTAGCAACTTTGCTTTGGCCCCTGTGGAAATTTCCCTGTCAAACCCTGCTACTATCATCCAACACAACAAAACCTTGTACTCTAAAAATCCATCTTTGCATTTTTCAACTGGCTGTCAAAAACAAAACCTGTCAAGTCCTAAATCAACAAACTAAGGCTGGCTTGAACACCTTGGCATCACTATTTTTCTGCCAACACAACCAACTGCTAGCAGCCACACAAACCACTTGGCCTGAACAAAACCTCACTCTCTCTCAAATCCATTTTTTGGCCATTTTCCAAAGTTCTTCCCAAACTCCATAGAACATGACCTGCCTTTGTTTGCAATACCATATACCATCATTATAGAGTTCACTGCAAGCTTGTTTTGACCACTGTGAAGCTTTTCGAATTTGTCTTCATCAAAACTCATACATGACAGTTCATGATTAGAAGAAGCTGGAATACCATTGAGCCATCTTCTTTCATCCACTCTTCAACTGGAGCTCTTTGGAACTGCTGTTTATGCTTTTCATAGCTAAAAAACCATCGTCCCAGTTCTGCCATGGATTGAAGGTTAGAAACTTATTTTCAAAATTCATGAAATGATGTTTTGTTTTATGTATATCTCACTGCCATGAACACTCTGGACCTTTTGTTTTCGATTTTTATTAAGATTTGGTTGAGTTAGCTTTGATTCATGTTTGTGACATCAAGTTTGTTTGCTTCGATTCATGCTGACCATGGCGCTTTGTTGCAATTGATTCTTGAGTCCATAAAGTATGAAGTAGGAACTAGGGTTTGGTGTGTTTGTTTCTGATTTTCACGAATGTTGTTCATGACCTGAGATTCATCGTGTTTGAGTTTGAGCTGCCCAGAATTTCCTTTTCCCTGCGTGTTACTGTAGCTTATTTAGGGTTTAGTTAATGAATGAAGGCCATTTATTGTGCATTCCCGTAACAGCCAATGAAAATATTTGGATGCCGTGCCTTATGCTGTGTCGTTTTGATAAGTGAAGGCAATATTTACATTTGTGCTATGCCATGCCATGATTATTTGTTGATGATGGTTGATGTTGTTTGAAAATGATTGTTGTTTGCTTGCAAAACCATGCTGTTAGAAACCCTAGGTTTTTTTCAAAACTCAGAAAATTCAAATGGATTGGCTGGTTACTGTTTTATTGGCTGAGAGCCAATCAAAACATTTCGTTTTGTAGGGCCAAAACGCAGCACTTCAATAAGTGACTGCAGAATTACAAATTTGCCATGCTGTTGACTATGTTGACCACTTTGTTATGCTATCTTGTTCACTTTTTGCTTCAAATGTTCATCAACTTCCACAATTCATTTTTAATTCATTTTAACTCCAAAAATTGTGAGATTTTTTGCATTAAACTCATGAATGTGTCTAGTTTTTTATGGTGAATTTTAATTAATTTTTCAGTGGATGGATTTTAAATGATAATTATTTTTCAACATGTATGCCAAAATGATACATTGTGCCATTTCAATTGTGAAATACTCATGTTATATCCAAGGCCTTTGAAATTTTTTGTGGTGAAACTAGACACATTGACCTCCATTTCCATATAAAGTTTGTGCATTTATCATTTGTGGATTGAGAGTTATGATTTTCTGAAGTCATGTGTTGCATTTGGTGCTATACCATGAACATGCATTTTCCCAAATTTTGTTCACATGTTTCCCTACATCCAATTAATCCCAAATTTTGCATGAATGATCCTCTACATATCTAGTTTGTGTATGATTTTTCTTGGAATTAATCTTGCTGTTTTCCATTTGATTGAGAATTTTCTTCCATACTTGGTCATTTGTTGACTTTTTGTGCTATGCCTTGCCAAATCTTTTGTGAAATTCTCAAATCTTATTGTATGACCATGAAATTTTATATGTGATAACTAGACTCCTTGAGCTTTGCATTGGTGTTAATCTCATTCATTTCTCTTCTGTTTTCAAATTGATATGATTTTTTGAAGTTGACCCATGCTTGTTGACTTTCTTTGTGCATGCTTGAATTTGGTTTGACTTCATGATTTTCATTGATTGCCTTCCTCTCATCCAAATGCCATGAAATTTTACATGTCTACCATGTTAGATGTTAGGATTGAGTGTGATTTATTTGATGATTTTTGGGATTGTTTAGGTTGACTTTTGATGCAAGTCATTCTGTTGACTTTTGTATGCTTTCCTTTGCCTTACTTTGATTTCAAATGTTCATGAAATGATAATGATGCATGATATGATTGTGGGCCCAATTGTGATTGCTTCCTAATTGTTTGACTTTGACTTTGAGTTGATTTATCCTTGCTGCCTTGACTTTTTTCCATCCTTGACCCTAGGCTTGCCCTAGTGGTCCTGTTACTCACCTTTGAGTCTGTGATTTCAGGTTGACCATCAAAGGGCCATTGAGACCAATTCTTTTGATTGAGCTTGCTTAAATATCATTGTCTAACTTGTTTGTTTTGTAGGTGGCTTGGCTCACATGCCTTAAGCCTTGTGCCTTGCACATCCATGTGCCTCTAATGGACTGTTGGTTTCTGTTTCTGTTTGTTTTGTTTGAAGTTGTATACTAACATCTGCTTGGCTGTTTCAGGTGCTTTAGTTGCTTAGTTCCTTTGTGAACTTTTTGCTTTGCTTTGCTTGTATAAGCAATTTGCATTGAGGTATGTCTCTTTTACTTCATGTAGTCTGGAAGACCTGGCCTGTTACTTGGCCAGGCAACTGTCTGAAGTCCTCCTTAAGAGGCAATGTTTGTGACTGTTTAATTTTGTCCTTGCATAGAGTCAAAGACCTCCTAAGTGAAGAGGCAATTGGTGGAAGGTAGGGATATGCAATCTATCCCCCACTATTCAGTGTGTCATCTGCTTTGCTCACACCATCGTGTTGATGCATTGCAGATACAAACCCAAGATCTTGTACAACTGTACAGTTGAGTCAGTTTTAATGTGTAGAAGGGTTCCCACTTTCTGAACCCACACATTCTTGTCTTGAGCTCTCCCAGGCCAGGGATAAGAGCTGTGAGGTCTCATCCTCACTTCATCCTTTCATCTGCTTCACCTTAGTCTCTCAATGGCAAGGTTAAGAGCAACATTCACCCCATTCCAGAGGTTTGTTTGTCAAGGTTGATATGACCCCTTGACTAAAACCCAACCCTTGTTTGAGCCACTTGTTTGTGTATAGCGTGTGCTATCTGTGCTTGTAGGATAGTTTGACTTGCTTCCTGTGCAAGATAGGATTGTTTGACTTGCTTCCTGTGCAAGTTAGGATTAGTTTAGACTTGCTTCCTGTGCAAGTTAGGTTTTGCTTGGCTTGCTTCCTGTGCAAGTTAAGTGTGTGTGGCTTGCTTCCTGTGTGAGCCATACTTAGGATAGGTTGGCCCTTGTGCCATTTAGCTAGAAACCTTAACTTAGGGTTGATTTTGCATGATAACATCTAGGCTCGAGTCGTAGTCTCCCTAGTGTTGTGTCTCCCTCTGTTATCTGGTTAGGCTAGTCCTTTATCCCTGCGTAGGGGAACTACATCGCCCTGATCTTCATACCAGATGAAGTATGTAGGCAGGAGATTGAGCTGATCTCTCCGGGCGCCCTTTTTCTTTTTTTGTGTTGTCTGACCTTTGCTAGGCTCGAGTCCGTGACTCCTTAGCATTTGCTGTCTGTCTTGTTTGTGTGTGTTTGACAGTTATAGGCTGAGTCCCCGACTCCCTATCTATCTGTTGTGTCGTTTAGGTTCGGATGTCAATGTAAGTCCAGTGATTGGCATTTGGGCTCCACGTTTGCCTCTTTGCGTGTGTCTAGGTTCGGATGCTGACATAAGTCCAGTGATTGGCAGTCGGGCTCCATGTTTGCCCGTGTTTGTTTGTTTGTGTGCGTGTCAGCCGAGCTACGAATGCTCTGATTCTTCTCTCGTCCGAGAAGATACGTATGCATAGGATGCGATACCCTAGCGAGCATGTGTCGTTTCCCTAGTCCGAACTACTTTGACTCTGATGTCTATGCCTGATAGACTAAGTAGGCCCAGGATGCGACATCCTGCCGAGTCCAGTTTCAGTCAGTCTCTTTCGTTTCTTTCAGCCAGTGTGTGTGAATATTTGAGCAGTGTTTAGCAACCAATTTCCTTTCTAGTGTGCGTGGATCCCGTAGAGTACTACGGATGCGTAGGGGTGCTAATACCTTCCCTTCGCATAACCGACTCCCGAACCCATACTCTTTGGTCGCGAGACCATGTTCTTTTCCAGGTTTACTCTGAGCGTTTCCTTTCCCTCTTCTGGGATAAATAACGCACGGTGGCGGCTCTGTTGTTCTTTCTTTTCCCGCCGGTTTTTCGCGCGATGCGACACAAAGCCATTCACTTGATCCATGATCAAGATGAATTAGATTTGAATCAAAGAAGATTAAACCTCCATGTATCAATGCTAACCACCAATCTTTAACTCATTGATCAAAAAAGAAGAAGAAGAAAAAGAAGAAGAAGAAGATGGAGAAATAAAGTGCATTAATGGAAATGTAAAGAGATAATCAACAAGCATTGACCAAAGATAGAGAAGGTCAAGGTCAAACGATAGAAAACAGAAGCAAGATGAAGATTAGAGGTCAAGAAACAAATCAAATATTTTTGGTATTTTTTAATATTAAAATAAAACTGGAATTAAAATAATAAAGAAAGGTCAAACTTCAAACTCACTTCAAATCAACTTTGAAAAATCCAAGTGAATTATCCCAAGTTCAACAAGGTCAAACAAAGTTTGACAAAAAATTTCAGCATTTTTAGAGGTCAGAAACTATTCTAAATCAATTAAAAATGCATAAAAATAACCTAATTGAACTAAAATCTCAAATAAATATCAAATCAATTAATATTTTAATGAGAATATTTTTCATAGATTTATCATTATTCAAAGAGGTTTGAAAAATATTTTTGTATTTTTTGGATATCAAAAACTATTTTAAATGAATTAAAAATAAGCAGAAAAGAGAAAATTACTAAAAAATATCAAATGATAAAATAAAAAATATTAAAAATCATTTTTAGAAAGTAGAAATTAAAAGGAGAAAAATGAAATTGGTCTCATATTTTTTGGACCAATAATGAGAGAGATATGAATTTTTAAAGAGAAATGGAATTAAAAGAAATAAAAGAATTAAAAATCAGAAAATAGAAAATAAGGAAATACGTGGACCGCTTGATGAAACTTCATTAATTGACATGGATCATCACACGGCTGAGAAGCGCACGTTCACCATATGCGTGAGTCAAATGCAACACACCATGCCATTAATAAAGTCATAAGGTTGGACGTGTGAGATTGCATCTAGAAAAAGGAATGGACGGTCCAGATCGAATCTGGAGACCAGATGGTGGCCAGCGCCACCGTCTTCTCCGGCCAAGCTCCGGTCAAGTCCAAATTTGCAGAGATTTAAATGGTAACCAAAAGGCACGATCCAGGGATCAATCAACAGTTGGGGTGATGTACATCACCCCTGTACCAACCAAATCCATTCTAGATCTCTATACTGAAAGAAATCAGAAGTGGAAGATCTGTGGTGTTCATATGAACTTCATGATTTTTGAAAATTGAAAGCACAATAATGTTGCCTCTATGCAGAGGACTTCATATCACACAACAACAATGAGAAATAAGCACTATGCAAGCCGATTCAAAGATAATAACAGTTGAGGTAAACCTCTGATTTGCAGGGCTTTGAGTCACAATTCTTGGATGCTATTGCTTACAGTCCACACTATAGATCAAGGAGAAGAAGGTTTAGGAACTTTAAGATCTGAAAATTGATCAAGGAAACCAAAGTTCAGATCTGAAAATTATAGAGAAAAGTGAGCTAGTTCCTTTAGTGAGGGTTGTGATTTCAGTTTAGCAGCAATTGGGGCGCCTTTAGGTTCAAGAATTATGAAGCTATGGCATTGTATTTATAGGCAAGGCAATGCTGAATGCATGATTTCAAATTTGCATGAATGGAAAGAGCCTCCATGCATGGGCCTGTACAGGCGCATGGAGGGCCCAATGCCAACTGGATTTGGTAGCTGATGCATGATGAAAGTAAATTGGTCGTGCAGATTAGATGGTAATAGCTCATGCAAATGCAAATTAAATGATTTTCCAAAATTGCACCATTATGCTCAAGGCTTCGAAAATGCTATGCCAAAAATAGAAACACCACCTCATGAGTAATGGTTGGAAAGCTTATTGCATAAGGATCATTTGTTATGTTGATCAAAACTCCATTTGGGCCTTGGAAATTGATGAGAATTGGCCATAAAGTGTAGGGTGCAAAACATGCACATGTGAGATTTTCAAAATTGGCCAAAGTTCAAGCCCTTATGTCTCAATGATGAAAGTTCCAAATGACAAAATCTTCAACATCAACGTTGTATATCTTTTCAAGGAAATCAATTTGGACTTAAATTTTGCATCATTTAGATTTTGGATGAAGAAGTTATGGGCACTTGAAGTTGGACATTTTCACATTTCAATGCATTTGGTCCAAAGTGACCTATAATGTTTTGCATTATCACATGTATTTCTTTTAAGATTTTGAAATTTTACTAAACATAACATTTAAATTAGACATCTTAAGCTTTACAATAAATTTAATCCCACCTTAAAATCATGAAAAATGAAGGCGTTATGTGCTTGGGAAGTTGACCCAAAATTAGGGTTTCAGTCAAAATGACCTATAATGTCTTAGAATGAATGATGACCTTCCAAGCTTCAAACCAATTTTTGATGAACATGAAAGTTGTTCATATGGTATTTAAGAACATTGTTTCTCTTAGGGTAATCTCCATTTGACAAACACATCAAAAGTTAGGTCTCAATGTATTTCAAAATAGTCAGATGAATTGACTGATCAACTTCTCAAGTTCATGCCTCATATCTTGATGAATTAATGATTAAGGACACTCAATTAAGTTCATATATGCATGAAATTATGATTGAAATAACTTCCCTTGATTATATTTGATCATGGGTTGAGGTTGCTTCATGAGCAAGGCACAGTTGATGAACAGAGGAATTAGGGTTTCCTTGGGAAACAAGCCTCAAACCCTTTGATTTGCTTTGACCAAAATGATGAATTGAGATACTTGGGAGGCATATTTGATGGATGAGAGCTTTGGGAACCATTTCCATGCTTGCTTTCATCTCCTCTTGGCCATATCAATGCACATAGGATCTCCTAGAAGCTTTTAGACCTTGTGACTGCTCAAGCTACAAACAAGAGATGTTAGTGACATATTTTTGTGCTTTTAGCTAGTAAATAAAATGAGAAAAGCAATAATATACAATTCAAGCACGCTTGGTGATCTCAAACCAACTCACAAGAGATCCTACCCCAAAGGTAAGGAGCCAAGATGCTTATGATCCTTGAGGCAATGTAAATGCAATGTTATGATGCCATGAGGGATCTTAGGGTCAAAATTGGGGTCTTACAAAGGTTTCTGGATTGTTGTATGAAGCTAAAACACTTTGAAACTCAAACACGGTGTTCTATTTCAAGCTTGAGGTGAAAAGTTCAGCGGAGGTTTTAGGGGTTTTTTAGCTTGTAAAATAAAGGGGACACCTTCCCTTATTTATAGGGAAGATGTCTGGATGGTTTTGGAGGGAGAATGTGAGGTTTGATCAGAAAAAACATATGGCTCGAAGCATGCTTGGGGATTGACTTGGGGGAACATGAAACGGATGTGTTATGAGTTTGTTTGCACCACAAACAACTTTGCTTTGGTCCTTCGTATTGATATGGAACAAACAAGAGAAAAGAAAAGGTACGCTATGGATTTTGCTTTTTGCCATTTTGGGCAAAAATCAGAATTTGCAATGGGGTCGTCTTTTCTATTTTGCGAGGCTTTGGCTTGCAAGTTGACCTTCAATGACACCACAATATCATTTCCAATGTGTTTGAGGACCATTGGGATCAGATTGAAATGGTTTGAGGACTTGGTGCATCCATTTTCAAATTCTGACTGATGTGGTATGTCTTTTACATCAGGATGAACCTCCATGTTTGAACCAAGGCCAAACAAAATTGGCTCGTGCAGTTGGTCTCAATTTTGGGCCATTTGTTCCTTGCCATAATCTTTATTGAATGCAAAAAGAACCAGGTCAAAATGGTTTATGGTTTGGAAATGCCAATGTTTCAAGGTAGTGTTCATGACATGATTTTAGGGCATGGTGGGTATGTTGGACCAGCTTGGCCAATAGTAAAATTGAACCCCTTCCTCAATAAATTAGGTCTGGGACCTTGAAAAATTGTTGGGGAGGAAGTTATTTAGGACATTTGGCTAGAAGTGGAATTTGAAAATCTTGAGAAATGAGAAATTTATGGTCTTTAGAACTTCCCATAGACCATTCTTGCCAAAATGTGGCCAACCAACATGACCTAATTTGGGGATTTTGTGATTTCTTGATTTACAAGGAACAATGATGGATGTTTTGAGTTCATATGATTATACCATGATGGGATATAAGATTTGGACCCTTGTGGGATGATTTTAGGTCAAGTTGGTGGGTGGATCAAAACGTTGAAAGTTGAAAAATCATGAACAAACTAACTACTTGTAACATGTATTGAATGGATATTTAAATGAAGGATTTTTATTGTAATGGACATAAAATGATGTTGAATGAATGGTAGGGTGATTGGATGGTAAAAAATGAGCAAGGTCAATGATCAAGGGATCCCTAAACTATGGTTTCTTGAGCCATAAGTTTCATCAAGAACCGATGCCAAATGAATTAGAGTTTGATAAGTGAGGATCAAATTGAGATGTTTAAAAGGTATGGGGCATGAACAAACTTTTGATTTAAAGGATCCTTAATATCATGGTCAAGATTAATGATGAATCAAGACTTGTACAAGCCAGAAGAGGGTCAAGAACTAGGGTTTGGTCCTTTGGTGACCAGATGAATCTTGAAATATATCAAAGGGGACTCACCACCCAAACTGGGTTTGGGGAGTGAGTGAGATGTCTTGAGTGATCCTACAAGCCTTGTGGGAGGCTTGAGGAGGATATTAGGGTTAAGGTGACTTGGACACACCTCAACATGGTCTGAGGATCTTAGGGCTTTGCAGATGAATCCCATGCCTTGGGCTTGTAGATTATTGTGATCATTGAGTACAAATGCATATGAGACGACATATATGGGATGTATGCTTAGGGTTTAGGGCTCAAAAAGATGATATGGGGTAGGGAAAATTTGAGGGTATGACAGCTGCCCCTATTTAATCTTCTCGGACCTGAAGGTATGGATATCAATGACTTCCAATACATTCATGGTAGGAGGGGATTAAATACTATTAAGAGTAACCATAAATTTTCCTTACTGGGGATAATGATGATATAAATTGATTTGTTGGGGATTATGCAAGGTTATGATGATTATGTGTGCAATGTGATGTATGTAACATAAGTATCTTTTGATGTCAAAAACCTCAAGAAGACGGAGGGAAAAGACTCTGTTGGGGAATGAGCCTCTTAGAAAAAGAAAAAGGACTACTGCCCCTAGCAACAGCTGGGGAGAAAAAAGAAGGTAATTCCTAGCAATGGCTGGAACACCTAACTCTAATGGAGAAAATAGAGATTCAGTGACGATTCCTAGCAACAAATGTAATACCTGACACCTAATGGGAATCGACCAAGTGAATTAAGTGATGATTCCTAGCGACGACTAGAATACCCAATTCAGTGGGGGGAAAACCAGGTTCAGTGGCGATTCCTAGCAACGGCTGGAATACCTGACTTAGCTGGAGATAAATAAGGTACGGCGATGACTCTTAGGAACGTATAGAATACCCGACTATATGGGGGAAAGGAGTTGTTCAGTGATAATTCTCAATGACAACTGGAATACCTGACTCGACTGGGGAGAAACTTCTCAAGAAGGTACATTGACGATTCTTAGGAACGGCTAGAATACATGAATCTGCTGAGGAAAAATATAAATAGTTCGGTGATGATTCCTAGAAACAGCTGGAATACCTGACATATATTGGAGAAAAGAGCATATCAGTGACGATTCCTTATGAAGTTTAGAATACCTGACTCATGGTGGGGGAAGGAAATTCAAAGATGATTTTTAGCCAAAGTTATGAATATATGACTCGGCTTGGGGAATGAGCCCAAATTACCTCATGTCTAATAAAAGAGGAGATTTCGATGATGATTCTTAACAATGGTTAAGAATAACTAACTCTACGGGGATGAATGAAAATATGGTGATGACTCTCAGGGGATAGAAGAAGTACAATGATGATTCTTGACAACGGCTAAGAATACCTGACTCTTCTAAGGAAACTGAAACAAAAGAGTTCAGTGACAATTCCTAGAAATAGCTGGAATTCCTGACTCTGTTTGAGGTATATTTCGAGATCGAATGTTGCCTTTATGGGGGAAAGTTCCTAACAACGGTTGGGAAATTCCGAATTTCGATGACTTAATTGAGTATAAGTTTTCAGAAGATACTTATGATATGATATCATGTATGCAAGATATCGATGCATGTTCGGGTTGTTGCAGGGGAATTATGTAGGTTTTATAAGTTGTGCCAAGTATGATTGGGCTTGAAAAGATGATTAGGGAAATTGTACTGACTTTCCGGTACCGAAAAATTGGAATTTCTGATATCCAAGCAAGCGCTAGGTGCAATAACTAAGGATTTCTTCCGTGGAAGAGTTGATTTGGCCAAGTCCACAAGGTTATATGGTGCTTTTATGTAGGGGATACCAAACATGTTTTTGGTTACCTTTATCAATTTTTGAAAGAGAAGTAATTCGATGTTATTTCCCTTAAAGTTTTTGTTTTAAAAAAGATTTATCAAGAAATTTCCGGTGTGATATCATTTTTTTGAGAAAAAGCCACACTTCACAACCAAAGTAGGAAAAGTAAAAAGAATATTGAGCACATATGAGGGAACTGATTTTATTGATAAATGGTCCAAAAATGGATGATTTTGTTTAAAGGAAAGTAATTCCTAAAATAGGTGATTGCAAAATGAAATTGAAAAATTATAATGGCAATGGAATATCTCGGGTTTCCACCAAATTCCAACTCTGCTATAGTCTTTATCCCTTTGGTCGTCCTTTGATCTTGCTTTCAGAAGGAGAGTGATTGAATTGACATGCTGGGGAAGCCACTGAATTGACTCGATGGGGAGTGAAGAAAGGTTCTTTGTGGGATGTAGCCTCTTGCTTTTATTAAATCCCTAATTTTTTCCTAGACTGCCCATTCGGATTTTCAGTCTATTGGGATACCCATTTTTGCATAAGTTGCCCTTCCGAGTTTTCAACTTATCGGGATTTTTTTTCAAGCATAGTATTTTTTGACTGCATCCGCGTTCACGAGGAATGGAAGATCTTCACCATCCATAGTTGTAAGGATTAAAGCTCCTTCAGAGAAGACCTTTCTTACAACATATGCGCCTTCGTATTTTGGCCTTGTAAGTTGTCCATGGTATTCCCCCATATATGCTCTAGTGTCCTTAATATTCAACCTCCATATTCATCCAATAATAATCGGCCCCTAAGATATTTTTCACCATGGTGTTCCCACTGGCGTACATCCTAAAAGATCCTTCATGGATTTCCATTATAATCTGGTTTGCTTCTTGCTTGTTCACACATCTTAGCAAAATTGAATCATAATTTCTCTTGTACAGTACCCATCCACCTAAGAAGAACTTGGATGAAAGTTTCTGAAGATACTCCTTGTTAGTGATGGATGTGTCCTTAGGGTAAACTTGGCTCTCTATGAATCTCATTATGTCATAGAACCAAGGATAACTGTCAGCTTCGTCTTTGGCCGCCAAATAGTAAGCAAGCTCGTCCAAGTAGTCGAGATGAAAGAATGGTGCTTCATTCTTCCATTTGACCTTAAACATGGATGACAAAGTTTCCAATGCATCGGATAGCTGATTCTCCTCTCGCGGAATATGGTGGAATGTAATCTCGTCAAAATAAGGGATCAGTTTCAGGATATGCTCCTTGAAAGGGATGAGCTTGTGATCTCTAGTGTCCCAATCTCCTTTTACTTGGATGATAACCAAGGCTAATTCTATATAGACTTTAAGTATTTTGATCCTAATATCAATCGTAGCTTCAATGTCGATGACACAGGCCTCGTACTCCGCCATATTGTTTGTACATTCAAAATACAACCTCATGATGAAGGGGAGGTGGAAACCAGATGGGGAGGTGATGACTGTCCCAATGCCATTGCCATGAGTGTTAGAAGCTCCATCAAATACCAAGGTCCATCGGGATCAAGGCTCGGGTCCTTCCTCGGGGCCAGGGATGTTAAAGTCTCTAATGAGCATGATGTCCTCGTCGGGGAATTCGAAACACATAGATTGGTAGTCTTACAAGGGCTGATGTGCAAGATAGTCGAACAATACACTCCCTTTGATGGCCTTTTGAGTGACATGTTGGATGTCGTACTCGGTTAAAGCCATTTTCCAACGGGCTACTCTACCGATTAGAGTAGGCTTCTCGAAGATGTATTTTACAAGGTCCATCTTGGAAATTAATAACGTTGTATGAGTAAGCATGTACTGTCTTAAGCGTTTGGAAGCCCAAGCTAGTGCACAATAATTATTTTGAAGCATAAAATATCTACCCTCGCAATCAGTGAACTTATTGCTTAAGTAGTATATTGTGTGTTCCTTCCTACCAGTCTTGTCATGTTGGCCGAGGATGCATCCCATGGATCCTTCAAGGATGGTAAGGTACATTATTAACGGTCTGCCAAGCACAGAAGGCATCAAAACAGGAGGTTCTTGTATGTACTCATTTATCTTCTAAAATGATGTTTGGCAATTGTTGTTCCAAATGACAACTTGATCCTTTCGAAGAAGTTTGAAGATTGGCTCACAAGTGGTCGTAAGATGAGATATGAATCTAGAAATGTAGTTTAATCCACCTAAGAATCCTCATACTTCCTTTTCGGTTTTGGGTGCAGGCATAGCTCGTATGGCCTTAACTTTCTCAGGATTTACCTCAATGCCACATTGGCTGACGATAAAACCTAGCAATTTTCCAGATCTTACCCCAAACGTGCACTTGTTGGGATTAAGCCTCAATTTGAACTTTCTTAGCGTCTCAAATATATTTTCCAAATTAACAAGGTGTTCCTCTTCGGTTTGATATTTGGCTATCATATCGCCAATATAGACAAACCTCTATCTCTTGTGAATCATATCATGAAAGAGTGTGAACATGGCTCGTTGGTATGTTGTGCAAGTGTTCTTTAATCCGAAAGGCATGACCTTGTAGCAAAAGGTTCCCTATGGGGTTATGAAAGTGGTTTTCTCCATATCCTCTTGAGCCATTTGGATTTGGTTGTAACCGGAGAAAACAGAGAATTAAGTGGTGATGTCAACTAGCACATCAATGTGGGGTAGTGGGAAGTCGTCATTTGGACTTGTTCTATTCAGAAATCTATAATCTACACACATTCTTACTTTGCCGTCCTTCTTGGGCACGAGCACAATGTTGTAAATCCATTGGGGGTAGTTAGAGACTGCTAAAAAATCGGTGTTAAGTTGTTTTTGTACCTCTTCCTTGATCTTCATAGCCATGTCAGGACGAGTCATTCGTAGCTTTTGCTACACATGAGGGAACTCTTCTCTAAGTGGTATACAATGGACCACGATATCAGTATCGAGGTTGGACATGTCTTGCTAAGACCATGCGAACACATCCATGTAATCCTTTAAGAGGTTGACCAACTTTGCCTTGACTTATGTAAGACCCCAATTTTGACCCTAAGATCCCTCATGCAATCTCATCACATGAATTAGCATTGGGATCATACCTTGGCATCCTTCTTACCCCTCTTTCATTGGGTTTGTTTTGGGAGAGATCACCAAGCACCATGTGATTGTATCATACTTGTATATTTATTATTTTACCAACCAAAACACAAAAAATATGTCTTTGTATTTGCCTAACCCTTTTGTAGGAAGGGCATGATCACCATTGATCTATCAAGTTCACATCTAGGGTTTGAGACCCTCATAGCTAAGAGAACAACAAAGGAATGATCCACAATGTCTCTAAGCATCATAAATGAGTCCCAATGATCTTTTCATGTTATTTTGATCAAGATTTCTTCAAGGGTTTGGAGTTGGTTTGCCTTGGAAACCCTAATTTGTCTGGGTATTTTGAGTAACTTCTTCAACAAGCTTCTTCACCAATTGATCAAATTTCTCAAGGGACACTTAAAAATTCATCATATTATGCATATATGATCTACAATGAGCCTAAAAAGTCAATAGAATTTCAAGTTAGCAAGTTGGTTGATGGTGGTTGGCCAGATGAATTCATCTGATCAAAACTGGGTCCCCCTAGACCCTATCTCCTACAATTTTCACCATATGAAAATGATTCCAAGAGAAACCTTACTCTAAATGACATTACAAACAACTTTCATTTTGAAGTCTAGATCTAATTTTGCTTGGAAAGTCATTTTCCATGTTGAAACATTATAGGTCATTTTGTCTAAACCCTAATTTGAAAGTCAACTTCCCAAGGCCATAACTTGCTTAATTTTTATAAGATGAAAGATTTCCAAGTTGCACAATCAAATTCAAGATGTCTACTTAAGCTTTGATGTTTGGAGTGAGAGCTAAATCAACTTTTATGAGCATGTGATATGAGGATACATTATAGGTCATTTTGGACCAATACCATTGAACAAGTGATTTTCCTCAACTTCAAAAATGCATAACTCTCTCATTATAAATCTAAATTATGTCAAATGGGTGACCATTTTGAAGTTATTTTAAAGAGATATAACTTTTATGAATACACTTTTCTCATTTGGAGCTCACATAAAAAGTTTAGTAAGGTGGAACATTGAGGTATATGGCTTGACACTTAGAAATTTTTTCAACATGTTGAAATTTCCAAACTTCCACCTCAAAATTCACCTTGATCCAAGTTCTAAATGGAAAAGTGTTCAACATAAGAGTTGTTCCTCTTAATCTAAGCTTTCCAAAGAATCCCATTTCATTCATTTTGGACAAGGTTTGCTAGGGCTACGCATGGGTTTAACAGGCTTGCATCAAGTGGAAAAATCAAAAGTGCAAATGACCATTTCACATTGCCTTGCCATTCAAGCTTCATTTCAATCTCATCTCAAATTCATTTGGACCTGTCATACCCCAAAATTTGCCCATTAATCTTGCAAAACATTTCTCGAAGCACTCCCACTTGTTCTGCAAGACACTGACCTTAAAGGAACAAAAGCCCAGCTCACAACAGGCCCAATCCAGAAAATGGCCCAAACCAGCCTGCTCGCTAGGCGAGCAATTCCTTCGCCTAGCGAACCTTCGCTACACGCTCGCCTAGCGAAGCTTGCGAACATCAGAATTTTCGGGCTTCATTCTAAGCCCATTAGGTCACCACGCTCACTATAAATACTGGCACTTCAGCCACGAAAATGGGGACGAAGACGGAGACAAGGACAGACGGAAACCCTGGCACAGAAACCCTGGAGGCTACCTTAGAGAGTTCCGAATAAAGAAACCCTGAAGGCCGCTCCTCCGCTCCGAAGCTACCACCGCCCAACTCCATCCGATACCAAAAGTGATCAGTCTCTCCAACATAGCAGCTTAGTTGCAAATAGGTTTGCGCATCACTATTGTTTTATGCTTTTAATCGGTAATCTCTATATACATAAAGCATCATGATTGAAGTTTCGAATATGTAATTTGATTTCACATGCGAATTTAAATATGCTTGAATATCATGAATGTTTGTCCATGCTATTCCTGTAATCAAATGCCATAAAAGTTCAGGTTTTCGGAGGTCATGCTGCTGTCCAACTCCAAACCCGTGGCCGCTCGCTAGCACATCGCTAAGCGAGCCTGTAGCGAGCATTCGCTGAGCCTTCGCTAGGCGAAGCAGAGGCGAACGGGACAGTGGCTGCTTTGTTTCTTTTCTATTCTGCCTTATGTCTATCTAACCAAGACTTATTATAATTCTGCATCATTTGGCCTGAGATTATGACTGTTGTGTTGTAGTGCAATTTTCAATTATACTTTACTTTGATGCTCTAACCCGTGTGCTGAATTGTGTAAAGGTTTACATATTCCCGAGGAAATGGCCGGCTAGGTATTCCACTTTATGTGTGGGATACCCTTATGGAGATTCACCCTGAATTACTCAATTGATTTTAATGTATTAATTTCATGGTGAAAATCCACCCTAATGGCTTAATTGATCTTAATGTACTGATTTTAATATGGACCTAATTACTTAATCGACTACGGCTATCTAATTAATTGTAAAACTTTGCCTTTTAATATGCGATCTTGGACCTCTCTTTTGTTACCCTACGATTACGGTATTATGGTCATGTCCCGCGAATATGGGGATACACTTAGCAAAGACCCTTCGGTTAAATCATCATAGTCCCTCGAATGTTGCCTTTGTCCCTCGATGACCCTTCGGTGTAGCCTACGGTTAAATGATGATCGTCCCTTCGAATGCTAAGCTATCCTCACAACTGTTGCCTTCAATGACCAATCGATGACCCTACGATGACCCTTTCACATCCAAAGGATAAAACTACTTACTTCTCAATAGTAAGGACAGTCTTACCCTCATAAGGATAGGAAATGCCCGGAAAGACCTCGGATAGGTATAACTCTTAATTGCTTATTCACAATTTCTAAACTATTTTCAAAACTAAACGAGATAACCACTTTGTATACATTCATTCAAGAATCATTACAAAGTTAAATTCTCCTTTTCAAAACATTTCCTACACATTTCTCAACCACTTTTTCAAACTAGAAAAACATAAACGATTGAGCAATTAAGAGCCCATGGATAACCATGGATACAAAGGGTGCTAACACCTTCCCTTTGTATAATGTACCTCCCGAACCTAAGAATCTAAATTAAGGTCTTTCCTGTTCTTTTCCACCTTTCCTTATTGGATAAAAGAAAAGTCGGTGGCGACTCTTGCTAACCGCGACATTGCGATTAAAAAACACAAAAAGTCAGTTCACCGTATGACAGGACCTAATTGGATTGCTTCATGGGCCTGTACACACCCATGCAAGCATGTGCATGACATTTCCAAATTTGGAAGAAACTTGAAGTGTGCAAATAACATTCCTAATTGCTATAAATACAAGCCCTCTGAGCTCATTTGAAAGGATCCCTGAGCGCCAGCTTTGCTCCCTCTCTTCAAACCCTCACAATCCAAAGGAAAACCTGATAATTTTCATTTTGAAAATTGAGTTTGAATCTCACTGTTTGGAGATTCAAAAACTCCAAGATCCAAAGCTTTGTTCCATTTCCAAACCACTTCTGCAAGCTCCCTGAGTGTGATCAAGCAAGGATTGAAGCAAGCAAGATCAAGTTCTGCACAACATTGAAGGTATTTTCCAGAAATTTTCTTCTCTTCGATTCTCACTCAATTCTCTTTGATCTTTGGTTGTCTGAAGTCCTACAAATGTAGGCAAGAAGATTGAGAGGCTTTGAGGTTAAATCGAAGCAACTCAGTTGACACACCTCAAAATTCAACTCCTCATATTTTTCTATATATGTTGAGTTAGTTAAAATTGAGGTCAGATTCGTGCTCTACGGTATCTTTTCTTTTAGATCATGTCCTTATTTTTCATTTATGTGATGGTGATGACTGAACCAATCCGGTGAGGCTCGCCTGAGAAGGTGACCGGATGTTTAACGTTGGTGATGTGCTGGATAGGTTCAGAGCCATTGATCTTGTTCAAATAGTTTTAATCTCACGCGTTGCTCGTAATTACCATTTGTGTTACACGTTGACTAGTGACTATGGTGGAAAGCACGTTGATGGACACTTGATCTGCCACCTCAATTAATGAGGGAGATCAAGTGGTCCACGTTTTTTCTGAATATTTGAATTTCATTTTATTTGTTTCATTTTCATTAATTCATATTAATTTTAATATTGATCCAAAAAATATGTGAGTTTCACCAAAAAAATTTAAATAAAATCCTCTTACATATTCTGAATTAAAATTATTTTTTGGATCATTATTAATATTTTTCATGATTTAATTTATTTTGTGATTATTTTTAATTGTTTAAAAATACTTTTAAGTCTCTAAAAATTCTGAATTTTTTTCTCCAAGGTCCTTTGACTTTGTTTGACCTATGATAAATCTCATGGTCATTTCTTTGGTGTTTTGATAAGGTTTTAGGAATTTGACAAACCATACTTAATTTAATGCATTATTTTTAGTATTTTTAAATTGAATAAATGTCAAATAATTGTGTTGAGCCATTTTGATTGTTTGTATGAGTTTGACTTGTGGTATTAAGCCTTGGTCAAGGTTGATTTGACTTTGCTAGGTTAAGATCATTGGATTTAGGGGATTGATGGAATGTACATTCCATCTCCCAAAATGAATGAATGATCTTAATTTGGTAAAAGTCCTCCTTTGTCCATGGTCCTATGATATCTCAATGTCATGGTCCTTCTTTATGCATTCATGTCATGGTCCTATGATATCTCAATGTCCTAAGGCTAGTTGATTGAAAATCAACATAAGTATGGATGAGATTAGGCCACCTCTTTGCATATTCTTTTTGTGTGTGGTATGTTTCATGAGCATAGTCCATTATACTATGTCTCTAACATGCATCAACACCAAAATTCTATTGCCTAGCCTCAAATAGTTGTGACTTCTACATAAGTCCAATTACGATTTCTTAACATAGCGCTAAATTTTTGACACAAAAGGCATATCATTCTAGTTAGTGATATTGTAAGTCTCCCTCTTTCATGTTATTGTATGGAAACTTGGCATTTTTTCCTTCCTTTGGAAGATGTCTTTGTTCAAGGATCCATGCTTGTGATAAGTGGGTTGAGTGTTCTCCAAAGAATGACTTAAAACAAAAAGCAAAAGAAATACTAACTTCTAACTCATTAACAACTAACATTTACTTTCAAGTTATTTACTTTAATGCACTTTATTTTTAAGCCCTATTCATTTGCCATTATTCATACCATTCTAATTGTTTATGATAATGTCATTTTCACTTTGTCCATTTGGACCATATTTTGTATATATTCTGCTTGTGTATATTATGTGTGTTTGTGTGGTCTTTGGCCATTAATGTACATAATAAGAACAAAAACCCTAAAAAACATCTTGTGTGAACTGTTGGTTTGATATGAGACAATTGGACTTAGAATTTAGGCAACACTCCCTATGCAAAGGACTTGGCCAATGCCAACTTTCATTTAACCAAGTGCTTGTAATCTGAAACTTCATCAGATACATCCTTGAAAGATCCATTTGAGCTCATATATAACATGATCATTATGAAGTTGTTATTTTGAACCTGTGACTTATGGCATTATGGAATTCATTTGCTACATGGGCAAATTTGAAGAAGATCATGGAATAGATAAGCTTGGATGTGGCTATCTTTATTTGATGCCTTGATCTTCAAGTTAATATTGTATGCCTTGTTTGTTGCTTGATTCTAATGTCCAAGGGAATTTGGGTTTCTATATGACATTCTTGTCTATTGGGTTGCAGCCCATTGGTCAGATCTTTTCAACTCTTAACTTTTAATTTTATATTTAGGATTAGTCCCTTCATCTCCTCCCCATCTCTTTAATTTCAAAATCTTTCCCTTCTTTTAAAAACTTCTTTGTTTGTACTTGTCTTTTTTTCTAAACTTAGACCATTTTGCAAACTAGAAACTTTGGCCTTATGCCATTGCATTTCAAACTTATTTTCTTAAATGAAACTTCTAAATAAACTTAACTATACTTGACTTAAAATTTTCAAAAGCCAAAAAGAACTAACTCATTCAAACAATTTTTTAGGCCTTTGTGCCTTTCAAACTTAAATTTTTCTTAAAAGCAATGCATACACTTTGAAATTTGTATCACGAACTACGAGGTTTTGATCCCTCATTTTTATGTTGGTACGTAGGCACAAGTCCGAAAGTCTTGTCAAACACAAAAATATAATTAATGAATTCTTTTCTCATCCCCCCATTCTATTTATTTGCAAACATCATTTGTACAAAATACATATGCACACAAAAAGGGCTCCATAAGAGTACCTAGGACACTTTGAGTGCTAACACCTTCCCTCTGTGTAACCAACCCCCTTACCTATAATCTCTGGCATTTTATTAGTTTTGATTTGAAAACTTCTTATTTTTGGATTTTGTTCGTACTTTTCCCTTTTCCCTTGGAAACAATAAAAGCATGGTGGCGACTCTTTTTATTTGATGTCTTGTTTATCCATAGCTTGATGATCATGAATTTACCGCTACAACTTCTTCTTGTAAAGTTGAGCCTACTCTGACTTCCTTAGCCTCCTCATTTGTTCCAAGGTTAACCACCTCAACTAATTCTTCATGCGGTTGGATGACCTTTTCATCTTGCTTGAGCAGTCTTGCTAATTCTCAGGGGAGCTCGAAATCTTCATTGCAATCCTTATCGGCGTGATTAATCGGGTTATCTAAGTCATATGAGACTATAGCAGAATTATCATTGGTAGATTTCGAGGGTGATTTGCACGATTTACGGTTCATGCTTTTATTGATATGAAAGGGAGAAAAATGATTTGAAAAAGAATTTTAAGAAAAAAGAATATTGCCATTTGTTTTGAAAAGTGAAATAAATAAATGAAAGACAAGGATCACAAAATTAAATGTGAAACATGGATTTTTCATTAATGATGATAAAAAGGGAAATTCATTGAGGCCTTCCAAATGATTTCCCCGTGCCTTAGGCTTGACATGGCTTTTTTAATTAAAAAGGGAAAATAACAAGGAAAATTACATATTAATCATGGTTACTTCATGTACTTCCATCACAGTCCACTTGGTGGCACCCCTTCCTTCGGTCTTCATGAAGAACAATACGACATCTTCTTCCTCATCTTTCTCCAAAGCACAGACATGACCGTCAACAAGGTGGCCGACACTTGAGAAATATTCTGATAACGGGAGCACTTGTACCTCTTTATCTATTGGCGGTGTCTTATTCATGTTCTCGGAGTTGTATCCCAATCCCAAGCGGCCCTTATTGTTTGATAGCTCAAGCATTCTTCCCCATCCTTAGGGGTGTCCATTATTTATGATAGTCAAGGCATCTTGGAGAGAGGTCATCGGGAATTCAGAATTCTTTGATTCATCCCTCACCAGGAAAACCATTTTGACGTTGATAACTTCAAACGACTGGAATGGGGTTTCCTTCGTTTCTCCCTCTCCTTCAACGTATCGGAAAGATACAAGATAACTCACCATAATATCCTCCCCACCTTCCATAACCACCAGTTTATCGTCAACCAAAAATTTCAACCTTTGGTGGAGCGTTGAAGTAACGGCTTCGGCTGAGTGAATCCACGACCTTCCAAGAAGGCAGCTGTAAGCTGGATGGATGTCCATGACAAAGAAAGTGATGAAGAAAGTGTGAGGGACAATCTTCATAGGCATATCTACTTCATCGGTCATGGTCCTCATTGACCCATCAAAAGCTCTCACCATAAGCTCACTCAGTCTCATCACTAGTCCTTTCATGGTTAACTAAGCAAGGGAGCCTTTGGGCATCAGGTTGAGAGAAGATCCAATGTCCACCAAGACTCTTGATAGAACTATGTCTACACACTCAATAGATATGTGGAGAGATTTTTTGTGATTTCTCCGCTCGGCATGGAGCTCCTCGTCACTGAAACCCAAGCTTAGCCTAATGGCTATATTGTTAACCACTCCTTTGAACTGACATACTGAAATCTCTTGTGGTACATGGGCCGTTTTCAAGAATTTCCCATGGCATCCCTATGTGCTTCTGAGCATATTAATAAGGACAACATCAAGACTTTGGATGGTGTTTTGTTGAGTTGTTCAACCACTCGATAATCGCTCTTATTGATAATACGCAGAAACTCCTTTACCTCACTGGTAGGTAAAGAGTCTTCCATTTGCTAAGTATTATCAATTTGCTTGCCCTTGTCTAAGATTTAAGGATTTCTAGTGCCAATCGGAGGAGGTGCGGGCGCAAAGATCCTTCCACTTCTTGTGACCCCACTAGTTCCGGTGATGTTGATTATTGGATCATTGGACTTCATTGGCTCTTCTTGATTTTTATGACCATGGATATAGACTAAGGTGTCATACACCCATTGGACTGCCTTGGTCTTATCATAGCGTAATGGTGTTGAAATCATTATTATCATTTGAACAATAGGGTTTGCTGAGAGAGTTAACTGAGATACTGTCGCATTATGCGAAAAACCGGCGGGAAACGAAAACAACAGAGCCGCCACCGTGCGTTATTTATCCCAAAAGGGGGAAAGGAAACGCTCAGACTAAACCTGGAAAAGACATGGTCTCGCGACCAAAGAGAATGGGATCGGGAGTCGGTTAAGCGAAGGGAAGGTATTAGCACCCCTACGCATCCGTCGTACTCGACGGGATCCACGCACAATAGGAAGGAAAATGGTTGCTAAAACACTGCTCACACACACACTGGCTGAAAGAGACACGAGAAAACAGACAAGACTGACTCGGCAGGATATCGCATCCTGGGCCTACTTAGTCTATCAGGCATAGACATCAGAGTCGAAGTAGTTCGGACTGGGGAAACGACACATGCTCACTAGGATATCGCCTCCTATGCATACGTATCTCCTTGGACGAAGGAGAATCAGAGCATTCGTAGCTCGGTTGACACGCACACAAACAAACACAGGCAAAGGCAAACATGGAGCCTGAATGCCAATCACTGGACTTACATCAGCATCCGAACCAAAACAAACCCACACTGGAACCCGAACGCCACTCGATGGACTTACATCAGCTTCCAAGCACACAACAACACACACAGAGGGGTTGAAGATAAAAAGGGTTGAAAAAGAAAAAGGGCGCCCGGAGAGATCAGCTCATCTCCTGCCTACGTACCTCATTTGGTATGAGGATCAGGGCGACGTAGTTCCCCTACGGAGGGACAAAGGACTAGCCTAACCAGATAATAGAGGGAGATACAACTAGGGAGACTACGACTCGAGCCTAGATGTTATCATGCAAAATCATCCCTAAGTTAAGGTTTCTAGCTAACTTGCACAGGAAGCAAGCCTATCCTAAACATGACTTGCACAGGAAGCAAGCCACACCAAACCTAACTTGCACAGGAAGCAAGCTAAAGCAAACATACGAACACAAGTAGCACACACTATATGCAAGCAAAGGGCTCGAACAAGGTTAGGTTTTAGTCGAGGGGTCATATCAACCTCAACAAACAAACCACTGGAACTGGGTAGTGTTAGCTCTTAACCTTGCCATTGAGGGGCTAAGGTGAAGCAGATGAAAGGTGAGTGAAGATAAGACTTCACAGCTCTTATCCTTGGCCTGGGAGAGCTTAAGACAAGAATGTGTGGGTTCAGAAAGTGGGAACCCTTCTACACATTTGATACTGACTCAACTGTACAATTGTACAAGATCTTGGGTTGGTATCTGCAATGCATCAACACAGTGGTGTGAGCAAAGCAGATGACACACAGAATAGCAGGGGATAGATTGCATATCCCTTGGGTTCTGCCAATTGCCTCTTCACTTAGGAGGTCTTTGAATATGTACAAGGACAAATTGTAAACAATCACAAACATTGCCTCTTAAGGAGGACTTCAGACAGTTGCCTGGCCAAGTAACAGGCCAGGTCTTCCAGACTACATGAAGATAAGAAAATATACCTCAATGCAAATTGCTCTTAAGCAAAGCAAAGCAAAGTTCACAAGGAACTAAAAGCAACTAAAGGTACTTGAAACCAGTCAGACAACATCAGTATTCAATTCAAAGTTAAATCAAAATGAGATAGAAATCAACAGTCAACACAGTCAGTTAACTGTGCAATGCACAAGGCTCAAGCATATGAGCCAAGCAACCTACAAAACAAACAAGTTAGTCATGATAATCAATCAAGCATCAATCAATTTGTATTGATCTCTCTAAGGCAACTGCTTCTTATCCTGAAAAAATGAACTCAAACATGAGCAACAGGACCACTAGGACAAGCCTAGGGTCAAAAGGCGAGGAGAAAGTCAAAACAGCAAGTGAAATCCAATCAAAATCATATTCAAACAATCAAGAAGCAAACTTAAGTGGTTCCATGTTCATATCATTCATCATCATGATTTCATAAACAGATTAGGTCAAAGCATGGCATATGGAAGCTCATAGAAGTCAACAGCAAGACTCAACTCAAAACCAATCATAAACAATTCCAAAAATTCTCAAATAATTCATGATCAAACATCATCCATAACATGATAAGCACAACAAATTTCAGCTCAATTGGATCATGGGAAGTAGGGAAATGAAAATCAGAAAGGCAGGGCAAGTTCAAACATGCCAAGGAAGTCAACCAAACATGCATCAACTTCAATAAATCATAAATCAGTGATAGCAAATGATAAATGAATGGGACTAAAACCATGATGAACCTTAAGATGTCTACTAATCACATGTCAAATTTCATGTCCATCCAATAATGTATGAGAATCTCACAAAGCATATGGCAACAAGTGTCACAAAAGTCAACATTTTTGTAAAACAGGGGAGAAATTATTAATCAAATAGAAAATGCATTCCAAAATTCCAGAAACATTCATACATATTCGCAACATATAGAAGCATGTTCATGCAAAAACTCAGACCAAATTAAGTTCATTAGGCAAGGTAAATAAAATCATGAAGTTGGACATCAATGGTGTGACACAAATTGTCACACCCTAATTCAAAAACATCATAACTCACAAACCAGCAAAGATAAATTCACAAACTCTATACCAAAATCACCATGAATGTGTCTAGTTTAAGCATAAAAAATTTGGAAGCCATTGGATAAAGCATCATCATTTCACAATTGATTTGGCAAAGTGTACAAAAAATGGACACATGAACAAAACCCTAGCACAATTAAAAAACCATCCATGCCAAAAATCTGGAAAATATATGATAAAAAACTAGAGATTATGATGAACATTTGGCAAAAAATCCCATAAATTTTGGATCAAAATTGGTTGCTCTATGAATTTTGTAAGTTTGGATATCAAAATGAAATAATTATTGAGAATTAAAATGAATTAATTAAATAAATAAGTTGGAATGGCAAAACGGTAATATTGAAGTCCCTTAAGTGAAACGCTGCGTTTCACTTAAGGGAACGGAGCAATTTGATTGGTCATGGGCTAATGCAATAGTGACTTCATGCAAGCAAGAAAAACACACGCAGCCAACAGAATTCTGGGCATTTGCAACTTAGGGTTTGGCTACAGTATCATCATCTTCATCAAAAAATCGTGAAACAAATTTTTGCCCAGAAATGAACAAAAAGCATACCAATAGACTCAGCAAGCAACATACATTCATAATCTAACATCCATTTTCATTGAATCAAGCTAAACATCATGAATCAAACAAAAACATCTTAGAACACCAAGTTTCATTTCAGCATATCTTCCTAATTACTCAACCATTTTTAGTGATTTAAGTTTCATTGTAACCAGCAAAGCAAGCTCTATACAAAGCATATCTTGATTTTAAGAATAATGAAATTCGAAACCTTACCAAATTTGAAGTGCAATGTCGATTCAGGTGTTGTTTGGTCGTGTAAGCTCAAAACAGTTGCTCTTCAAGCTCCCAAATGATGAACGGTCAAGTATGGAGTGCTCATATGCCTTGCTTCTAGCTTCAAACAAATTCTGCCATGGGAGAGCTTCTTCAAAACAGTAGGGGAAGATGGCTTTACAGGTGGAATACAATGCTTGCCATGAACTCAAAAATGGTGGTGAGTGATGAAGCAACCAAGACCAGCTCGTGTTCTTTGGAGTTTTTTCAAGAAAGGTTCCAAAATGCAAAATGAGGGTTTGAGAGAATATGAGACTTTTTGATCTGTTTGAGTATAGTGGCTAGGGCTTTTCAGACTCAAAATGAAGTATATATTTGCTGTTTAGTGTTGGTTAATCAAGATTAATGAAATGGTGATTGAAATTTAACTTAAATGAAGTGTTTTGGACTTTTTGCTAAAAATCAACCAAATGGCATGGAGGTGCAAGGATGTGCACGAAATTGGGCCTTGGACAACTTCTAAACATGATTTCTGAACTATTCCAAGTGGTAAAAATTGTTGGAAATGCTTAATTTTGAAAGTCAACTTTTCACCTCACTTGAATTAATTCAAACCACCTTAAAAATGCCATTTTGATTGGTGAACTTTTGGTGAATTATGATGAAATATTTGGAAAGAGGGCATCAAATATGACTTGTAGCAAAAAACCCCACCTAATTTGGCCAAATGGTTTGGAAGATATGGCCTTTTGAAGTTCAAAGATTTTTGAGAATGATTTGATCATAACTTGCCAACCATACATGGTAATTGAGTGTTCTTGGACTTTTTGGAAAGGCAAGAACAAGATCTTCAACTTTCATGTTGGGCAAAATTTCATTTGAAACTTGTATCATGATGTAATTTTGAGGATCAAGACTTTCCATTTTTGGCAAATTCTAATTACAGGTCAACTTTCTATTTCTGGAAATTTCTTGTTTGACTTCAAATTCTTCAATGTGGATGCTTGACATGTTATATGAGGCTTATATGGACATGTATGAGATCTCTCAAACCAATTCCCACCATCCAATCACTGATTAAATGCACAGTTGACCAACAGTTGACTTTCTAGGGTTTCTGGTGGACTACACACTGACTGATGACTTCTGAGCAATCAAACCTTGACCAAATCACTTCAAAAGGACCCCTAGATCATGTGAACATGTTGGACCAACCCTAGGGCCTTGGCTCAATGAAAATTGCACTTGCTTGCTTGATGGACTGATCTCCTGACCAGCTTGACCTAATTTGTCTAATGAACTTGCACTTGGGCAAAGGACAATGCAATGCTATGTAGTGGACTATGTTAATGTTAATGACCTAATAATGAAAATGTATGTACAATGATAGGTGCAAATTTGAGGTGCTACAGCTGCCCCTATTCAATCAGCTGGGAACCCGAATGGATGAGAGCGACGGCTGTTAGACTTTCAGGGTACACAAGGATTGAATACCAAAGAACCGTAGAAATTTGCACTCTGCTGGGAAAATAATTAACAACGCCTGTCAGGATCGGCAAAGAAACAGTCTTGAAACAATGATCCGTCTGAAACGGAGAAAGTCGGCCTGATCACCGAAATAGAAACATATGGGTAACTGGTGACACCAAGAACCACGGCCTGAGCGCCGTCCGTCAGTCTGAATACTGAACACCGGACCATGAGAATATTGATGTCGGTCTGAAAATCAGAAATTGGCCTGAACGCCACTTCGGTCTGAATACCGCCTTGGTCTGATCACCGGAAAATTGCCTGGATGCCATAAGTACATCGACCTGATCGTCGGAAACTTCTTCGATCTGAAAATCGAAAATTGGCCTGAACGCCACAAGTACATCGACCTGATCGTCAGAAACTTCTTCGATCTGAAAATCGGAAATTGGCCTGAACGCCACAAGTACATCGACCTGATCGTCGGAAACTTCTTCGATCTGAAAATCGGAAATTGGCCTGAATGCCATAAGTACATCGACCTGATCGTCGGAAACTTCTTCGATCTGAAAATCGGAAATTGGCCTGAACGCCACAAGTACATCGACCTGATCGTCGGAAACTTCTTCGATCTGAAAATCGGAAATTGGCCTGAACGCCACAAGTACATCGACCTGATCGTCGGAAACTTCTTCGATCTGAAAATCGGAAATTGGCCTGAACGCCACAAGTACATCGACCTGATCGTCGGAAACTTCTTCGATCTGAAAATCGGAAATTGGCCTGAATGCCACAAGTACATCGACCTGATCGTCGGAAACTTCTTCGATCTGAAAATCGGAAATTGGCCTGAACGCCACAAGTACATCGACCTGATCGTCGGAAACTTCTTCGATCTGAAAATCGGAAATTGGCCTGAATGCCATAAGTACATCGACCTGATCGTCGGAAACTTCTTCGATCTGAAAATCGGAAATTGGCCTGAATGCCATAAGTACATCGACCTGATCGTCGGAAACTTCTTCGATCTGAAAATCGGAAATTGGCCTGAACGCCACAAGTACATCGACCTGATCGTCGGAAACTTCTTCGATCTGAAAATCGGAAATTGGCCTGAACGCCACAAGTACATTGACCTGATCGTCGGAAACTTCTTCGATCTGAAAATCGGAAATTGGCCTGAACGCCACAAGTACATCGACCTGATCGTCGGAAACTTCTTCGATCTGAAAATCGGAAATTGGCCTGAATGCCACAAGTACATCGACCTGATCGTCGGAAACTTCTTCGATTTGAAAATCGGAAATTGGCCTGAACGCCACAAGTACATCGACCTGATCGTCCGAAACTTCTTCGATCTGAAAATCGGATATTGGCCTGAATGCCATAAGTACATCGACCTGATCGTCGGAAACTTCTTCGATCTGAAAATCGGAAATTGGCCTGGACGCCACTTCGGTCTGAATACCGGAAAATTCTTCATGCCTATCAGCATCGGCGAAGATAACAAAACAGTGATAGGTGATCCGGCATGCGCGCCAAAGACCTATGCTGGGGATAACAATCGAAAGATTGACCAAAGAGTGCATGAGACATATTATCTATAGCCGTCAAAACGTAGATAATACACTCGCATGGAAGATTATCCATAACCGGGTTGTAGGTTGTTAAATGAATAAATCGACCGAAAAGAAAAGCATCGGTACCAGGACTAGGTATGCAAAGATGACCAATCAAAAGAGGATAAAGTTGCTTACTCGGAGCAAGTATCCAAAAAGAAGGGGAAGACCCAATGGGGACAATACTGCTTGATCAAGGCAAGTATCCAAAGGGGAAAAGAGTATCAATACCGCAAGCCGGATACTGATAACTGCAAAGAGGGGATTACATCTACCGGTTTGTAGGCAGAAAACCACAGAAAGGTAACCAGTCATCGATAGGATGAGCACAAAGGGTTAACTCTGCTAGGGGATGAAAGTGGGATTTTACAGCTACCAGCTAGTAGGTAGAAAACCACAAAGATAGGACTTACAACTACCGATTTGTAGGTAGAAGCCACAAATTCCGCTGAGGATGAGATGAATGAGTGCCGGTTAGTGAGCGACTATTCATTTATGCCCCAGGGAAGCACGGGAGACAGCCAACAGGAAGCCAATTTAGGATCGATCCAAAAAGGCAGACTGAAACAGGACTCATCCTAATGAGGAAAGAACTCAATAGGGAAAACCCATCTCGTTAGGGAGGGAACGGAAACAACCGTCATCCACGAGGATATAACTCAGTGGGGAGCGCAGAATGAAATGGTAGACACTTTCTGCTTAAAGGGTAGACTCTACATGGAGAGATCAGACACACCCACTTCTGCTAAGGGAATGGACCCAAGCTTGCAAAATGCTGCCAACTTCGGGGAGTAACACTGCTGGGGATACCCACTCAACTAAGGAGTCACTTGTTGGGAAAGCACCAACCTCTCAACCATGCTGATGAACCCAATTCTGAAGCCGATCCAATGGCGCGATGCTAAACTCTTTCCAACAACCCAATCTCGGCTGGTCACCACGGCCTAGGGCTAATGGATATGTTTGCAATGTTGATGCATGAGTTTTTTTTTCTTTGTTTTGCACAATGCCCCATGATCATGGAAATGTTATGCACTAATGATGCAATATGCTATGCTTATCTAAATGATGAATGCATAAACACACGTCTCCTCCAGAGACAAAACCGGGGAACTCCAGGAACTGTGCTGAGGATCTTATAACCACGTCAACTTCCACCCTGCTGGGGAAAGACAAACCTTGCTGGGGATGCACTCCATCGAACCCGAACTGCTTGGAGATTACCCTGCTAGGGGAGGCAACCCATTCTTATCTCTACTGGGGATTATTTTCTCCGAACCCGATCCGCTTGGGGACCTTGCTGGGGGAAAACCATCAACACAACCTCTGCTGGGAAGATAGCTTCAGACTTGGAAAACAATCACAACTATGGTAACCTTCAGGCTTGCCGAGGAGGCACCGATCTCGAATCTGCTAGGGAGACGACACTCTCAAACCCATTGAGAAAATACGGACTATCGGACACGGGCCGCCCTTCGATTCGTCGAACACTGGTGTTCACCATCCTACCACAGTGTTGAATTTCCACTTTCGAGAACTCCCAGGCTCATCTGGACTTTTCTGATCCATCCCACGAAGATCGAATTCCTGGGATGCATACAAACTTTCCAGTCCTTAAACTTTGAAGAGTCTTCTTGATTAACTCCTTCCAGGATCGTCATCCTTCTTTCGCCGTCTTTTACGTTCTTCTATCCCTTGCCCCTGATTGGACTCTGTGGGGATTTCTTTTTTTTTCTTTCAAAAGGCTTCATATCACCACCTGTCAGCGAATGAAGATATCTAACAGCACCGGCACAAGAGATTGTTAGATAAAAGCGTGCCCCAGGCGTGCCAACACTTCAACATCTTGGTCGCTCAAACTTCCGAATAAGGTTTCCAGATTCCAATCTTATAAGCATGCATCGGAAGGGACCTCTATGTTTCAAAATGCAACTATTCTTATCAAAACAAACAGATGTTTTTGCAATCAAAGCGGTAATGAAGACAAAAACAAAATTATCTGACTGAACACGCATTTTATTGACTGAAAAAGATAGCTCAAAACCGAGCAACACACAGGAAGCAATCCCTGGAAAGAGGTGTTTGCGCACAAAAGGAGAAAATCTATCCTAATGGCAATGTGAACCCATGATTTCATCGGGTTCCAACTTGGTTACGCCCCATATGTCCTCGCGCTTTCTGTCTTCTGAACAAGACGCTTCCGATCGATCTCTGTCGGAGATTATCCAAGTCATATCTCAAGCACAAACGATCATGTCAGACGCAGTTGTTCGTTTCAATCCCTCTTTTGCCTGAATCGCCTTTTCGGGTTTCAGTCCACCGGGATACCCTTTTTTGCCCAAGTCGCCCTTGTGGGGTTTTCGACTTGCCGGGTGTACAGTTTTTTCCTTTTATTATCCCTAACTTTTGCCCGAACCTTTTCTCTTTTTCTTGGTTCGCCGGGATGCCCCTTTTTGCCTGGACTCTTTTATTCTTTTTGTCCAGCGGGTCTCTTTTTTTTTTTTCACGAAGTATCTTCTAACTGCGTCCGCATTCACAGGGGGTGGAAAATCCTCATCATCCGTGGTCGTCAGCAACAAGGCTCTGTCAGAGGAGACCCTTTTGACCACGAATGAACATTCATAACTATGTATCCGTTTGCCCCACGATCGTCTTGAGGAGGAAGGATCCTTTTCAACACCACATCTCTTCCAGGCTACCCACGAGGTCACCTTTCTCGGTCAACAACACGCTTCATTTACTGGGTACAACTGCCCCATGACAAGTAACTGCCAGTCCTTTTTCTTAACGAGTCATACCGGGTCCTTCTCCACTCGCCCTTTGCTAACTTCTCATCCATCCGGACTCTCCACAATGAGATCTAGCCTCCAGCAAGCAATATCACTTCCATCCCATACCGAATGAGGAAGGCGTTGCCCCAGTAGATGCACGTACCGAAGTACGACACTCAGGATACCAACTTCGTACTCAGCCACCACCGTTGGTGCTTTCAACTGTTATCGGGGAAGCACTAGCTCATTCACTTTAAACTCTCCCCATCAGACATCAGAATCCGTTCGGATTCAGGGTCAGGCCCCTCCTCCGGGATCGGTCACTCCCAATCTTTCGATTTGAGTACCTCGAGATGTCCTCATCAGGGATCTCAAACTTCCTTGGTCGATAACCTTCCATGGGCTGTTGGGCGAGATAACCATACAATACCCTCCTCTTGGTTGCTTTCTGGGAGGTATACTGAATATCGTATTCAGTTGACGCCATTTGCTCTTTCGCAACCCGTCCGGTCCATGCTGACTTCTCAAGCACATACTTGATCAGATCCATTTTGGACATCCACAAGGTGGTATGAACCAGCATACACTGTCTCAATCGGCGAGCAGCCTATGCCAAAGTACATCAAGTTTTCTCGAGCAGTGAGTGTATTGTTTCACAGTCGATAAACTTTTTGCTTAGGTAAATTGCATGCTCTTTTCGACAAGACTAGTCATGCTGACCCAATACACCTCATAGACCCCTTGAGGGCTGTCAAGTACCAGATTAACAGTCGTTTCTTCCCCGGAAGGTATCAGAATCAGAGGTTCCTGCTACTCTTCTCTTTTTTTTTCTTTCCATGCCCCTTGGCAGTCCTCATTCCACCTGACCGTTTGATTTCTCTTTTTTTTTTATTTTTTTTTTATTTTTGGTTCAGGCGTTTCTAGTACTGTTTTTTTTTTTTTTTTTTTTTTTTTTTTTTGCAGGATCGACCTCGATTCCTCTTTCATTCGCAACATGCCTCGGCAGCTTGCTGGACAGCACTCCATAAGTGCGCTAATTCGAACTCAACAGTATGAGTTATCTCTACCTGTCAAACAACTTGATCCACCGGATGCCCCTCTTCTGCTTGGGACTTTGCCATCATGTCATCAACATGGCATTTGCTTTCACGATGAATCATATCATGAAACAAAGTCACCCTAGACTTCTGATACTTGGCACCGGCCTTCTCGATACTGAACGACATCACCTTATAACCAGACGGTGCCCCTTGTGTGATGGACATGGTTTACTTCATATCATCTGGCGACAATTCAATCTGGTCTCGGCCAAGAAGCCATCCATGAAGATAAACTGAGCATTATAATCAACCAATACCTCGTTGTGACGTACCGGGAATGCATCTTTCAGATTAGCTCTGCTCACGTCTCGACAGTCTACACACATTCTCATCTTTCAGCACCGATTTCTGCTTCCCTGGAGGACATTCTTCTCTCCATGGTAACTCGTGCCTCCACAACATTGGTATCCTACCTTGGTGTATCTAGATACAACCAGGCGCACATATACCATCCTGTTCTTGACTTGCCTCTGAAGCGGCCTCAATATTCACTTTCTGACCTCGGCGGCGTTTGGAGCAACAATTCTGAGCACTCCTCATGCGGTTGAATCACTTTCTCCTCTGGTTTCAACGACCCGGCTAATTCCAACAGATCACAATCTTCTTCGCCTTCTTCTTCGGCATGATAAAACGAATTGTCGAAGTCATACAAAGGTGTAACCAAATTGTTATCGATGAGATCAGGAGGGTAATCACTTTTGAGGTTGGACCGAGACAAATTCAAAAGGAAATAGAACGAAAAACATTGCCATTTTTTTTATTTTTCAAAACTACAAAAAAGTGAAAAACAGGGAACACCGTTGTTAATTACAAAAACATCCATTTATTACTGATGCAAAAGGTTGCATAATGAAACAGATGAGATGGCCCTTACAATGGACCTTTACGTTTCGGGCAAAACGTATGGCTTTCATGCAAACAAAATTAAAACACAGAAATACTACACTTCCGGATGAGTGACAGTGATGCTCTTGGAGGCCTTCCAATTGCCTGGTACGCACGACTTTATCCACAGCTCGAGCTCGCGATCGCAGTCGATCTCTTCACTCACTGAACAGGCATGATCAGAATCCAGCATTCCTGCACTGACAAAGATGTACGGTGGACGACGTCCTCTGTTTGGTCTAGACGACTCTTGATCTGGATAACCAATCCCGAAATGTCTGCCTTTACCACTATGTCAATGATTCTACCCCAACCTCAGGCCTCTTTGTTTTTCACCACCTCTAGAGCTTGTTTATAAGAAGAAATGGACAGCTTCTTCTCTTTCTTGACAACAAGAGCGCTCTCCACCTGGATGGTTTCGATTGCTTGACTGGGTATTTCAAGTTTTCCAATGTCCATTTCTACTCCTTTCATCTTCTGGGTCGTGTCTCCCATCAATACACACCCCTCTGTGGCAACGGCCGCACAACAATTATCAATAACAGGGGAAACTCCATCCTGCACTAGAGGTTCTGGGACCACAGACATGGGAACCTTTAACTGATTTTCCTCAGTCATCTTCATTCCTTTCTTGACCTTTTTCACCATCTTCATCTTTACAGGACCCTTCCTGGGTACCGGGTTGACATCCCCCTCCATGATTTGTGCCAAGCTGATGATCTTGGAGTCCACCATGTCCTGGACAACATGCTTGAAAGCCCTACAACCCTCAACACTGTGCCCGGGTGCCTCAGTATGGAACTCGCACCTGGCATCCTCATCATAGTGTGCAGGCCTCTTCTGTTGTGCTATGGGAATCAAAATCCTTGGCCGGACTAACCCCAAATCCCTCAGTCTCCTGAACAGAAGGGTGTAGGTCACAGGTGGCTCCTCAAACTGACGATCCTCCTTCTTCTTCTTCACCTGGCTCTTAGCTCTCGGTGCCTTCTGTTGAGGTGGTGGTTGTTGCGGGGGTACAGGTGAGTTACCGACAAGAGTGGTTACAGCAACAGCATAAGGATGATAACGATCCTTACTGCGTTCTTTCTTTGCTGGCACACCACTTGACTCAACCTCCTTTTTGAGCGGACCACTGTCAGAGCGTTTCTTTGCTACCGAGCCAGAGGGATTTGTTACATCGGATGATGGAGCCTTTCCCTGAACTTTCTCCTTGATCATCCAGCTCTCAATCCTTTCCAACCTCTCAGCAATCGCCTTCTGCCCCAAGGCGAGCCCCTGCACGGCTTTGAACAACTCCCTTATCATCTCTTTCAACTCGAAGATATCGGCGTTGGGAGGATCCATTAGTCTGAGCTACTTGAACGGAAGAGCTATGCGCACCAATTAGTCACTGACACCTACAAAACAGCAAAAATGTTAGTATGACTCACGCATGCAATGTCTATCCATACCAGGAAAATTTTGTCCTTTGATTCCGGTTTCATCGAGACAAATAAAATTTTATCAACAACATTCTGACATCTGGATGTCTCTCAACCTGAGTCTCAATTAAAAAATAATGGACCCTGAGTATGGACAGACATGAGTTGAATGCAGATGAATGCAAAATGATATGATGCAAATGCATGAATGCAGGTTACGGTGCCACCAAGTCATCTGAAGACCCAATCTCTGAACCAGTCACAGTCAACTGAGTCACCATAAATCCGACTTGGGGAGTTCCGAAATAAACAGAACTGGAGATTACATCACTATCATCACAGGAATATCCACTGAATGGATGACAGTCAGATCCTCTGAACCGGTATTCTCAATTCAACCCGGGGATCCGAAATAAACGGAACCCGCTGATAAACCACGGAAAGAACTCCGGCGTCCCAGAAATAAATGTCCATAAATTCGGCTGAACCAAAGTCACCATCACAGCATCACTGGCAGAAACCGTATCTGTAGAGATCAAACCCTCCCCTCACAGGTGAATTCTAACAAGGCCATCCTAAGGCAGACAAGGGTGTCAACGATCGGGCAAAGATACTCAACGGGTTTGCCCTCTCGGGTGTGCCGTTGTAGCTCTCTTAAGATCGTCTAAACCAAAGATCCGGGAAAAAATGGTCACCGAAGTCAACAACTCATAAGAGATAATCCGACCTAAGCGGAATAACTCCACCCGGAAGGACTCTCTCAAATGAACCTCGTCCGGCTGTGGTGACATGTCTCCTCATCATATCGTACAGCATGTGAAGAAACATGAGACCACTCTAATCCTAGGTGTATACTCAGGCCTGGGTATTGGGCCTCACTCAGAACACCCACCCCAACAGAGAGAACCACCTGTACAGAGGACAGCAACATGATAGTATGATGCATGCAAATAGATATGCACATATATACAACATAATAATCATGCATGCAATAAATAACAGCAAATAGCAACCAAAGCCCTAACCTAAAGAGCGCTAGGAGACACTCGCTTAGGGAAGATGGACCAACAAGAGGTCAACTTTTGATTTCCCCAGCAGAGTCGCCAGCTGTCGCATTACGCGAAAAACCGGCGGGAAACGAAAACAACAGAGCCGCCACCGTGCGTTATTTATCCCAAAAGGGGGAAAGGAAACGCTCAGAGTAAACCTGGAAAAGACATGGTCTCGCGACCAAAGAGAATGGGATCGGGAGTCGGTTATGCGAAGGGAAGGTATTAGCACCCCTACGCATCCGTCGTACTCGACGGGATCCACGCACAATAGGAAGGAAAATGGTTGCTAAAACACTGCTCACACACACACTGGCTGAAAGAGACACGAGAAAACAGACAAGACTGACTCGGCAGGATATCGCATCCTGGGCCTACTTAGTCTATCAGGCATAGACATCAGAGTTGAAGTAGTTCGGACTGGGGAAACGACACATGCTCGCTAGGATATCGCCTCATATGCATACGTATCTCCTTGGACGAAGGAGAATCAGAGCATTCGTAGCTCGGCTGACACGCACACAAACAAACACAGGCAAAGGCAAACATGGAGCCTGAATGCCAATCACTGGACTTACATCAACATCCGAACCAAAACAAACCCACACTGGAACCCGAACGCCACTCGATGGACTTACATCAGCTTCCAAGCACACAACAACACACACAGAGGGGTTGAAGACAAAAAGGGTTGAAAAAGAAAAAGGGCGCCCGGAGAGATCAGATCATCTCCTGCCTACGTACCTCATCTGGTATGAGGACCAGGGCGACGTAGTTCCCCTACGGAGGGACAAAGGACTAGCCTAACCAGATAACAGAGGGAGATACAACTAGGGAGACTACGACTCGAGCCTAGATGTTATCATGCAAAATCATCCCTAAGTTAAGGTTTCTAGCTAACTTGCACAGGAAGCAAGCCTATCCTAAACATGACTTGCACAGGAAGCAAGCCACACCAAACCTAACTTGCACAGGAAGCAAGCTAAAGCAAACATACGAACACAAGTAGCACACACTATATGCAAGCAAAGGGCTCGAACAAGGTTAGGTTTTAGTCGAGGGGTCATATCAACCTCAACAAACAAACCACTGGAACTGGGTAGTGTTAGCTCTTAACCTTGCCATTGAGAGGCTAAGGTGAAGCAGATGAAAGGTGAGTGAAGATAAGACTTCACAGCTCTTATCCCTGGCCTGGGAGAGCTTAAGACAAGAATGTGTGGGTTCAGAAAGTGGGAACCCTTCTACACATTTGATACTGACTCAACTATACAATTATACAAGATCTTGGGTTGGTATCTGCAATGCATCAACACAGTGGTGTGAGCAAAGCAGATGACACACAGAATAGCAGGGGATAGATTGCATATCCCTTGGGTTCTGCCAATTGCCTCTTCACTTAGGAGGTCTTTGAATATGTACAAGGACAAATTGTAAATAATCACAAACATTGCCTCTTAAGGAGGACTTCAGACAGTTGCCTGGCCAAGTAACAGGCCAGGTCTTCCAGACTACATGAAGATAAGAAAATATACCTCAATGCAAATTGCTCTTAAGCAAAGCAAAGCAAAGTTCACAAGGAACTAAAAGCAACTAAAGGTACCTGAAACCAGTCAGACAACATCAGTATTCAATTCAAAGTTAAATCAAAATGAGATAGAAATCAACAGTCAACACAGTCAGTTAACTGTGCAATGCACAAGGCTCAAGCATATGAGCCAAGCAACCTACAAAACAAACAAGTTAGTCATGATAATCAATCAAGCATCAATCAATTTGTATTGATCTCTCTAAGGCAACTGCTTCTTATCCTGAAAAAATGAACTCAAACATGAGCAATAGGACCACTAGGACAAGCCTAGGGTCAAAAGGGGAGGAGAAAGTCAAAACAGCAAGTGAAATCCAATCAAAATCATATTCAAACAATCAAGAAGCAAACTTAAGTGGTTCCATGTTCATATCATTCATCATCATGATTTCATAAACAGATTAGGTCAAAGCATGGCATATGGAAGCTCATAGAAGTCAACAGCAAGACTCAACTCAAAACCAATCATAAACAATTCCAAAAATTCTCAAATAATTCATGATCAAACATCATCCATAACATGATAAGCACACCAAATTTCAGCTCAATTGGATCCTGGGAAGTAGGGAAATGAAAATCAGAAAGGCAGAACAAGTTCAAACATGCTCAAGGAAGTCAACCAAACATGCATCAACTTCAATAAATCATAAATCAGTGATAGCAAATGAGAAATGAATGGGACTAAAACCATGATGAACCCTAAGATGTCTACTAATCACATGTCAAATTTCATGTCCATCCAATAATGTATGAGAATCTCACAAAGCATATGGCAACAAGTGTCACAAAAGTCAACATTTTTGTCAAACAGGGGAGAAATTATTAATCAAATAGAAAATGCATTCCAAAATTCCAGAAAAATTCATACATATTCTCAACATCTAGAAGCATGTTCATGCAAAAAATCAGACCAAATTGAGTTCATTAGGCAAGGTAAATAAAATCATGAAGTTGGACATCAATGGTGTGACACAAATTGTCACACCCTAATTCAAAAACATCATAACTCACAAACCAGCAAAGATAAATTCACAAACTCTATACCAAAATCACTATGAATGTGTCTAGTTTAAGCATAAAAAATTTGGAAGCCATTGGATAAAGCATCATCATTTCATAATTGATTTGGCAAAGTGTACAAAAAATGGACACATGAACAAAACCCTAGCACAATTAAAAAACCATCCATGCCAAAAATCTGGAAAATATATGATAAAAAACTAGAGATTATGATGAACATTTGGCAAAAAATCCCATAAATTTTGGATCAAAATTGGTTGCTCTATGAATTTTGTAAGTTTGGATATCAAAATGAAATAATTATTGAGAATTAAAATGAATTAATTAAATAAATAAGCTGGAATGGCAAAACGGTAATATTGAAGTCCCTTAAGTGAAACGCTGCGTTTCACTTAAGGGAACGGAGCAATTTGATTGGTCATGGGCTACTGCAATAGTGACTTCATGCAAGCAAGAAAAACACACGCAGCCAACAGAATTCTGGGCATTTGCAACTTAGGGTTTGGCTACAGTATCATCATCTTCATCAAAAAATCGTGAAACAAATTTTTGCCCAGAAATGAACAAAAAGCATACCAATAGACTCAGCAAGCAACATACATTCATAATCTAACATCCATTTTCATTGAATCAAGCTAAACATCATGAATCAAACAAAAACATCTTAGAACACCAAGTTTCATTTCAGCATATCTTCCTAATTACTCAACCATTTTTAGTGATTTAAGTTTCATTGTAACCAGCAAAGCAAGCTCTATACAAAGCATATCTTGATTTTAAGAATAATGAAATTCGAAACCTTACCAAATTTGAAGTGCAGTGTCGATTCAGGTGTTGTTTGGTCGTGTAAGCTCAAAACAGTTGCTCTTCAAGCTCCCAAATGATGAATGGTCAAGTATGGAGTGCTCATATGCCTTCCTTCTAGCTTCAAACAAATTCTGCCATGGGAGAGCTTCTTCAAAACAGTAGGGGAAGATGGCTTTACAGGTGGAATACAATGCTTGCCATGAACTCAAAAATGGTGGTGAGTGATGAAGCAACCAAGACCAGCTCGTGTTCTTTGGAGTTTTTTCAAGAAAGGTTCCAAAATGCAAAATGAGGGTTTGAGAGAATATGAGACTTTTTGATCTGTTTGAGTATAGTGGCTAGGGCTTTTCAGACTCAAAATGAAGTATATATTTGCTGTTTAGTGTTGGTTAATCAAGATTAATGAAGTGGTGATTGAAATTTAACTTAAATGAAGTGTTTTGGACTTTTTGCTAAAAATCAACCAAATGGCATGGAGGTGCAAGGATGTGCACGAAATTGGGCCTTGGACAACTTCTAAACATGATTTCTGAACTATTCCAAGTGGTAAAAATTGTTGGAAATGCTTAATTTTGAAAGTCAACTTTTCACCTCACTTGAATTAATTCAAACCACCTTAAAAATGCCATTTTGATTGGTGAACTTTTGGTGAATTATGATGAAATATTTGGAAAGAGGGCATCAAATATGACTTGTAGCAAAAAACCCCACCTAATTTGGCCAAATGGTTTGGAAGATATGGCCTTTTGAAGTTCAAAGATTTTTTAGAATGATTTGATCATAACTTGCCAACCATACATGGGAATTGAGTGTTCTTGGACTTTTTGGAAAGGCAAGAACAAGATCTTCAACTTTCATGTTGGGCAAAAATTCATTTGAAACTTGTATCATGATGTAATTTTGAGGATCAAGACTTTCCATTTTTGGCAAATTCTAATTACAGGTCAACTTTCTATTTCTGGAAATTTCTTGTTTGACTTCAAATTCTTCAATGTGGATGCTTGACATGTTATATGAGGCTTATATGGACATGTATGAGATCTCTCAAACCAATTCCCACCATCGAATCACTGATTAAATGCACAGTTGACCAACAGTTGACTTTCTAGGGTTTCTGGTGGACTGCACACTGACTGATGACTTCTGAGCAATCAAACCTTGACCAAATCACTTCAAAAGGACCCCTAGGTCATGTGAACATGTTGGACCAATCCTAGGGCCTTGGCTCAATGAAAATTGCACTTGCTTGCTTGATGGACTGATCTCCTGACCAGCTTGACCTAATTTGTCTGATGAACTTGCACTTGGGCAAAGGACAATGCAATGCTATGCAGTGGACTATGTTAATGTTAATGACCTAATAATGAAAATGTATGTACAATGATAGGTGCAAATTTGAGGTGCTACAGATAGGTCATACAAAATTTGCATAGGGGGACCTTCATCGTATGGTATTTTGAGAGTGGACACATCTTTAAGTGTAGAGGGTCGGTCTATCAAAAGAATTCCTTGATTCATCAGAGTCTGAATGGAGGCCTTCAATATCTCACACTATCATGGGTCCATTAAACAATGTTCATAAGTCTTGGTGCAAACTGAGAATGCATCACTTCTTATGAGTATGTTCTTGATTTCAATGAGCAAAGTCTTTAATTCATTGACATAGGTTATCACCTCCCTTCCGTCGTCTAATTCTACCATATTCATATTTGCTTTATTATGCGGAAGCATATGGTTGTTGTTTACATTCGGGTCGTGAGGAACGATTGTAATTTCCTTTGAATCAATTAGATCTTGGACTTTATAATTTAAAGCTTTGCAACTCTCGATGGAATATTCGGGAGCTCCTGAATGGAATTCGCAATGGGAATTTGCATCATAATCGAGAGGAAGAACCGCTGGTGGGGGTCCCAACTCCCTTAGTTGTACAAGTGATCCTCTTAATAAGTATGGTAGAATATGGTTGTATGGCATAGAAACTGGGTCAAACCTTCTTTCAGGCCTTCTTACTCTTTGTTATTGTTCCTGATACTGTGGTTGCGGTTCCTGCTGTTGTGGTTGATAATGTTATTGATGTTGTTGTTGTTGGTAGCATTGTTGTTGTTGTTGAGGTTTAACAGGAATAGTGAAAGGTTGTTGTTGAATAGGTTGGACGGGGGCCACGGTGGCCACTTGTTGATATGGAACTTGATATGTTAGAGTCCTTGTTCAGACGACTATTGTTGCATTAGTCTCGCCTTCTCTTTTCTTGCCATACGGGATGAAAGGTTTCTTTGCTACACTAGACGTATTTGAAGAGTTCTGAAATTTTCCCATTTTGATCATGTTATTGATCTTTTCACCGGCCAAGACCAAATGGGAAAAGCCGGAGGACGTACTTCCCATCATTCTATCGTTGTATGAGCCTTGTAAGTTGTCCACGAACATGTTTATCAAATTTCGTTTTAACAATGATGATTTTACTTTGGCTGCTAGCTCCATCCATCCCTGAGTGTACTCTTTAAAGGTCTCCTCATACTTCTACGTAGATTCTGCAACCGTGTGCGGTTCGTCGCCATATAAGTGTTGTACTGATAATGTTTGAGGAAAGCTTTGGCCATCTCTCTCCAAGTACGAATATTAGTACCTTCCAATTTCATTTACCAATTTAGGGACTCCCCACTTAGTGAATCTTGGAAAAGGTGCATCAAGAGACGATCATCATTGGAATAGGAAACCATTTTTGGATAGTAGCTCTGATGTGGGTTCTAGGATCACTAGTTCCCTGATACTTCTCAAAGTCTGGGACTTTGAATTTGGTCAGGATAACCATGCCAAGCACCAAGTGAATTTCAGATGCATCAAGACCTAATGCATTAATACTCTCCATTTATTTTAGTTTTTCCTCAATGGCTCTTACCTTCTTCTCCACTTCATTGGTCATGGGACCAAAAGCATCATATTTGAAGGCATCCTTAGGGTTGAAGAAAGCATCATGTTAATCATCTACCTCGACGCCAAGGGGATGTAGATTAACTGGTGGGATATCGTCGGGTGTGCCTATGTGGACCGAAGGGTCAAGTTGGGGAGGAGAAATCGGAGTCTCGACCACCGGAGGAGTGGGAGGATTATGGGCGTCAGCATACTGGTTCTTGTCTTCTTGCATCTTTGCCATAATCTCTTGGCCCTTAGCGACGGCTTGAATCGTCTTCATCAGTTGCCTCATCTGGTACCTCACTTGGGATACTTGTTCTTGGAGCGCATCTTGATTTTGCTGGAGTTGCTCCATGATAACTTGTGTGTGTCTTCGTGTATTGTACCGGAAAGTCAGCTTTGGAGTGTTGTTCGAATCAAGAAAAGCATGGATGGATGAGTTTTTGTTTTTATGTTTTTTTTAAAGATGCAAATGATGCATGATTTTTTTTTCATGTTAAGATAAAGCTCTTTTAGTTAATCACGTTTATTCATTGCAATAAATGCTTAATGATTTACATTTGCAATCAAAGATAAAGGAAAACACATTAGAGTGAATCACTAAGTCTTATTCATCCTTTGAAGGGAAATCAAACATGTTGCAAATACATGGAAGTTGAAAAGTACAAGTAGTTGAGACAAATAAACTAACTAGATGTCAACCCTAAAAGTGACCCCTTGAGACTTATGGAGAGCGTAAATGTCGGTGATGAGTTCGACTATCGTCTTCTTGCAGAATTTGACGAAATGGTAGACCTCCTCATGGGTAATATCTGGGCACATAATCAGATCAGCCTCCTTCAACTTGTCAGGAAAATCTTGGAGGGCATAGTTAGTTAGTACCGCCATTTTGGCGTATTTGTCCCTCCACTCGTTGTAAAGGGTTTGGAGATTGTGGATGATTTCATCCCTTTGAGCAATGGCAGACTCGGCTCTATGACATCATTCCTCCTAATATCTAAAGTTATTTTGCAACTCCACATACGCTTGGTCATAGATTCCCATCACAAAGTAGCGTTCCTTGGCTAGGATGTTCTTCTTACCCCATTCTTGGTCAATACGGACTATTTTTGTCCAAGCTTTTCACACTCTCTTCACATTTGAATCGAGCGGGTCTACGGTATTAACGATGAAAGGGATGAAGTCTCTTTCCTCAGGAGGACTTAACATGGCATACCCAAATTGTCTTTTGAGTAAAGTGGGGTTGTAGTTGATATAACCTTGCATTCCTATTAAGGGTACGTTTGGGAACCCTCCACATCTTGCAATGACTTATTTTGTATCCCATTCTCTCTTATACCATAGGATTGAATTGGAGGAGAGATATACGATCTTTTGAGGCCATGTTAGATTGATTTGAGGAAAAGGTCCACGTTGAGGCATGCGAGCCCTCATCCACAGGTTCAACAGGGGAGCACAACAGAGGAAAGTATCTTTTTGGTACTTGTATCGAATTATTTTGGTGTAAGCCCTAGAGGCCAATACTTTTGGTACTTGTATCGAATTATTTATTAATAATAAAAGGTATTTTCTTTATTATGGTTGATTAATAAAGTCCCTAGAATAGATAGTCCGTTTAATGTATTAAGTGTGACTTAATCATGAGAACACATTAAACATAAGGACACTATTCTTAAAGTATCCATAGTCGAGCTTTAATGTGAAGTGGGATAACATTAAAGCATTAAGACTATTATGTTTGTAGACTGATGATCACATCTCATGGATCATGGATAAAGAGTTATCAAGTCTTAAACATAGGTATGAATATTAGGAGTAATATTTATACCGGATTGACCCGCTATGAGAATACTATATAGAAAGTTATGCAAAGTGTCATAAGTTATTCTCATGGTGATAATAGTGTATACCACTCTTCGACCTGAAACCACTATGGATCCTAGATGTAGAGTCGAGTGCTTTGTTGCTGATCTAACGTTGTCCGTAACTGGATAACCATAAAGACAATTGATGGGTACTCCATGAAGCATGCTGAGGGACATGAGTGTCCTAGATGGAATTTGCCAATCCTGTGTAACAGAATAAATGTCAATGGGCCCAATATTGAACTGGACAAGGGTGACACGATCTATACCTTGTGTTCAATATAGACATAAGGGCAAAGGGGTAATTATACACATAATTATTATCACAGGAGGTTTTGTCAGATCACATGACATTTTCGTGACTTGGGTAGCAGTGATGTGTTGCTAGATACCGCTCACTGTTTATTATGTTAAATGTGTGATTTAATATAATTGCCAACGCCGCGAAAACCTATAGGGTCACACACAAAGGACGAATTGATGAGAGATAGAGTAACTAAGGAACACCGTAAGGTACGGTGCACTTAAGTGGGAGACGAAATATGGTAAGATACCAAATACTTAAGTGATTTTGGGCATATTATAAGATATGGGCCAAAATACACTTAAGTGGGCTTTTTAGCTTGAAGCCCACACAAGTGGTTCTATAAATAGAACCTCTTGGGTAGAAGCATAAAAACTCCAATCCACTCAGACAGAAATTCAAGTAGAGACTTGGAATTTTGTTTCCCTCTTTCTCTCACTCAAAGCCTTCATTCATAATAGCTAGCACTGCGATTGAAGGAATCCGTTCCTGTGGACTGAGTAGAGACGTTGTCATCGTTCAACGTTCGTGATCACCCCGTGGATCTGTATCAAAGGTTTTGATCATTATCAGATATCTGCACCAAAGGTTTGAATCGCCACAAGAGGTAACGATTCTATCACTGATCATGCCCATTCGTAAGGATCACTAAATGGAGAAATTTTTTAATTCCGCTGCGCCTTGGATGGCAATTCTCCTACAGTGGTATCAGAGCCATCTACGAAACCATGAATATGATAACTGTTTTTGTTCTATAATAATATGATTAAAGACAGAATGAATCAAAGGTTAAATTGAGATCGATCAAGTTACATATATGTGATATATGTAATCCTGATGCAAAATACATTATATATGATATAGTTTTCTCGTTTCGTTCATTCAAACCCTCAATGATTGTTTTCCTTTGAGCGATCAATTGTCGTTTACTTCTTGATCCGACATTAGTATGGTGAAGCAATGACGCGTTGATCAATCATACTGAATTAACAATCGAGATGTGTTTGACAGTTTGAAAGTGGTGCATCAGGGTTAGTGACGGCACAAAGGTTGTGTTGTCAGAGAGTTATGCGATTGGGGTTTGACTGCACAAGAGTTGTGCATTCTAAACACTTTTTCGAACAGTGTTAACCGGTTAACGCGTATGGTTAACCGGTTAACGCAATACGAAATATTTTTTTTTTTAATTTTCAAACAGTGTTAACCGGTTAACGTATTTGGTAACTGGTTAACGCAAGGCGGAAAACAGTTTTCCAAGACATTTTCAAACAGTGTTAATCGGTTAATGCATATGGTTAACCGGTTAACGCAAGGCAGAAAAGAGTTTCCTAAAAGTTTTCAAACAGTGTTAACCGGTTAACGTATATGGTTAACCGGTTAACGCAAGGAAAAATTCACCCGTTCGGCTAGAAAAAGTGCTTTGAAGTATCAAGTGTTGATACGAAAAACGACGTCAATTTTAAATGAATTGTTCATTAAAATTTTCGAGCAGGGGCGCTGCCCCCTTGACCCGTGTCCGCTGAACGGTAAGAGGAACCACCGTCCGCTGACCGGGCAGCAGAACACCCGTTCCCGCTGTCCGGGCAGCGGACCCCCGGCTAACTCTGCGTAGTGTGATCGGTCGTCGAAATTTAATTTGATTTTAATTAATTAAAGGAATTAATAATAATAATAAAGTGTTTATTATTGCCTTGTGGTGATCGGTTAGGGCCTTAGTTTTCCTTTGTTTTGTTTTGGGTTTTTAAAATACGACCTGCGTGTCGTGCCTCTCTCTTAATCTCCCAAATGTAACTTCTTTTCTCATCTCACTCCCTCGTATGTAAAACGAGTTTCTTTTGTAATGTAATGATATGAAGAAAGCAAAGAAGTCAGTGCCAAAGGAGGACAACCTTGAAGATCTTGCTTGGAGAAGCTTAGATCATTGTAGGTTAGCTTAGGTTCTCTCATTGGCTTGGGAGAACAATTGCGCTAGGGGCCATAACTGTTTCATTTTGTTTGTATGTATGTTGATGCATGTGAATGTATGTTGATGCATGTGAGAGACGGTTTATATGATAAACAAGCCGGTGAGATCAGAAAAATTGCAATTCCCTCAAAATAAATATTAAGTTTTAAGCTTTCCAAGTTTTAACTCTCATCAAGACTAGTATCGAATAATGTAGGTTTCGCCTACGCGAGGTGCATGTTCTATATTAGTAAGGTGCGATGGGATAATTGTAATATCCAACTGTTAAAACAATGGGTCAAACTTAACTAAACAAATTATAATAAGATTATATATATGTTTAGAAGCAAGAGTTGGGAATGATCCATATGATGGATTGGAATAAGGAGTTATTCACCCAACTAAAATTTTCGAGAGTTGTATGAGATACAATTGGAAGGAGTTCCTACCTAAATAACCTAGTTTTGTGTAATCCGCCTACGCGGACTTAGAACGAATTGAAATATGGATCTCGACCCACTAGAAAATCTTCCAACGGGATTTTCCGAATCAGATGATGAGGGTCATTTGTTTTGAATAAAATAGTGGGAGCATGTTTAATTAAAGGCCTAATTAAATATGTCAATGATACTTATATTTTCATTAATCCTTGTGTAGATTACCATGACAGCAAACACCTCTAACAACATCTTGCGATTAATCCTTGATAAGGAAAAATTGTCTGGGACAAATTTTCTGGATTGGCACCGAAACCTGAGGATTGTCCTCAAACATGATAAAAAGCTGTATGTCTTGGAGACACCTGTTCCTGAAGAGGAACCTCCTAGTTCTGCACCTAAGGCAGAAAGAGATGCTTATAAGAAGCATGTCGATGATGCCAATGAAACTGCTTGTCTCATGCTAGCTACCATGAACTCAGAATTGCAAAAGCAACATGAGAACATGTCAGCGTTCGATAGGATTGAACACCTGAAGTTGCTCTATCAAGAGCAAGCAAGGCATGAGAGGTTTGAAGTTTCAAAAGCCCTTTTTCAAAGCAAGTTAGCTGAGGGAGCCCCTGTAGGTCCCCATGTACTCAAGATGATTGGGTATGTGGAAAACCTTGAGAGATTGGGTTTTCCCCTCGAAAAGGAACTTGCAACTGATTTGATCTTGCAATCGTTGCCAGATAGTTTCAGTCAATTTGTCCTAAATTTCAATATGATTGATATGGACAAATCTCTTCCTGAACTGCTCGCCATGTTAAGAACTGCCGAGCAGAATCTGAAGTCAAAAGGGAAGTCCATTCTGATGATCGGAAATGGAAAGAGACAGAACAAAAGGCCCACTAAGCAGAGTGATAAGGGGAAGGGCAAGGAAGTTGCCAATCCCAGATCCACTGCTGCTTTGAAGCCTAGTGGAGGCATAGCAAAAGAAGGCACCTGTTTCCATTGCGGTAAGACCGGACACTGGAAGAGGAACTGCCCAAAGTACCTGGAAGATAAGAAGAATGGAGTAGAGACTTCAACTTCAGGTAATTTTGTTATTAATTTATCTACTTCTGCATCATGGGTATTAGATACTGGATACGGTTCTCACATTTGTACAAATGTGCAGGAACTAAAAAGGAGTAGAGATTTGGCAAAAGGTGAAGTCGACCTACGAGTTGGCTATGGAGCAAAGGTTGCTGCTTTAGCCGTAGGAACTTTTGTATTGACTTTACCTAGCGGTTTAATAATTCAGTTAGAGAACTGTTGTTATGTACCTGCAATTAGCAGGAATATTATTTCCATTGCTTGTTTGGACAAGTTTGGTTTTTCATTTATAATAAAGAACAATTGTTGCTCAATTTATTTGAATGATATATTCTATGCTACTGCACAAATGAACAATGGACTATATGTCCTTGATCTTGAAATGCCTATTAATAACATTAATACAAAAGGGTGAAACCTAACGAGTTAAAACCAACTAGGTAAGAATATTAAAACTCTTCGATCAGATCGAAGTGGTGAGTATTTAATCCTAGAGTTTGATGACCATCTGAAAGTGTGTGGGATCCTATCCCAACTTACTCCTCCTGGCACATCCCAATGGAAGGGTGTATCTAAGAGAAGAAATCGAACCCTGTTGGACATGGTCCGATCCATGATGAGTCACACCAATCTTCCAAACTCCTTTTGAGGACATACACCATTGATATCAGCTTACACACTTAACCGTGTTCCATCCAAAAGGCTGAAAAGACACCATATGAGATATGGAGTGGTAAGAGACCACATATGTCTTACATGAAGATTTGGGGTTGCGAAGTTTATGTGAAACGACAAATTTCAACTAAGATTAAGCCCAAATCTGACCAATGCTTATTTGTGGGGGTATCCTAAAGAAACAAGAGGATATTACTTCTACAATCCTTCGGAGGGCAAAGTGTTTGCCGCTCGAACTGGAGTTTTCCTAGAAAAGAATTTTACTTCTACAATCCAAAGAATTTTAATTCCAAATTTCAAGAATCACAAAGCATCGATTTGATGAAACAGGATACGTCACCTACCTGAGATATATGGATATCTGATCTAGGTGATGTATTACTCATGGATCAAGATGAGCCTGTGACCTACTCATGGAATCTTCGTTTTGATGAAACAGTAAAACTGTATGGATTTATCAAGAACGAAGATGAGCCTTGTGTCTACAAGAAGGTTAGTGGAAGCATGATCGTATTCCTGGTATTATATGTAGATGACATATTACTCATTGGAATCGATATCCCTACCCTGCAACAAGTAAAGTCTTGGTTGGGGAAATGCTTTTCTATGAAGGACCTAGGTGAAGCAGCCTATGTATTAGGAATCAAAATCTATAGAGATAGATCACAAAACTGCTTGGCCTAAGTTAGAGTACATACATAGACAAAGTGCTGAGACGCTTTAATATGAATGATTCCAATCTAGTTATGTGTTTTGCTTAAATGGTGGCACTGTGAGCTTGAAAAGTTCAACGCAAGATGGAGTTGCTAATTCTACTGAGGCCGAGTATATTGCTGCCTTAGGTGCAGCAAAGGAAGCTGTTTGGATCAATAAACTTGGCATAGTCCCTAGCATTGTGGATCCCATTGGTCTCTATTATGATAACAATGGTGTTATCGCACAAGCTAAGGAGCCTAGATCTCACCAACGATCCAAACACATACTTAGGCATTGTGCGAAAATATGTAAAGTACCTACACTTGACAATATAGTTGACCCACTGACAAAGCCTCTTGCACAGCAGAAGCATGATGGCCATACTAGATCAATGGGCATACGGGGTATGCCTGATCGGCTCTAGGGCTAGTGGGAGATTGTTGGTGTAAGCCCTATAGGCCAATACTTTTGGTACTTGTATCGAATTATTTATTAATAATAAAAGGCATTTTCTTTATTATGGTTGATTAATAAAGTCCCTAGAATAGATAGTCCGTTTAATGTATTAAGTGTGACTTAATCATGAGAACACATTAAACATAAGGACACTATTCTTAAAGTATCTGTAGTCGAGCTTTAATGTGAAGTGGGATAACATTAAAGCATTAAGACTATTATGTTTGTAGACTGATGATCGCATCTCATGGATCATGGATAAAGAGTTATCAAGTCTTAAACATAGGTATGAACATTAGGAGTAATATTTATACCGGATTGACCCGCTATGAGAATACTATATAGAAAGTTATGCAAAGTGTCATAAGTTATTCTCATGGTGATAATAGTGTATATCACTCTTCGACCTGAAACCACTATGGATCCTAGATGTAGAGTCGAGTGCTTTGTTGCTGATCTAACATTGTCCGTAACTGGATAACCATAAAGACAGTTGATGGGTACTCCACGAAGCATGCTGAGGGACATGAGTGTCCTAGATGGAATTTGCCAATCCTGCGTAACAGGATAAATGTCTATGGGCCCAATATTGAACTGGACAAGGGTGACACGGTCTATACCTTGTGTTCAATATAGACATAAGGGCAAAGGGGTAATTATACACATAATTATTATCACAGGAGGTTTTGTCAGATCACATGACATTTTCGTGACTTGGGTAGCAGTGATGTGTTGCTAGATACCGCTCACTGTTTATTATGTTAAATGCGTGATTTAATATAATTGCCAACGCCGCGAAAACCTATAGGGTCACACACAAAGGACGGATTGATGAGAGATAGAGTAACTAAGGAACACCGTAAGGTACGGTGCACTTAAGTGGGAGACGAAATATGGTAAGGTACCAAATACTTAAGTGATTTTGGGCATAATATAAGATATGGGCCAAAATACACTTAAGTGGGCTTTTTAGCTTGAAGCCCACACAAGTGGTTCTATAAATAGAACCTCTTGGGTAGAAGCATAAAAACTCCAATCCACTCAGACAGAAATTCAAGTAGAGACTTGGAATTTTGTTTCCCTCTTTCTCTCACTCAAAGCCTTCATTCATAACAGCTAGCACTGCAATTGAAGGAATCCGTTCGTGTGGACTGAGTAGAGACGTTGTCATCGTTCAACGTTCGTGATCTCCCTGTGGATCTGTATCAAAGGTTTTGATCATTATCAGATATCTGCACCAAAGGTTTGAATCGCCACAAGAGGTAACGATTCTATCACTGATCATGCCCATTCGTAAGGATCACTAAATGGAGAAATTTTTAAATTCCGCTGCGCCTTGGATGGCAATTCTCCTACACCCTCCACATCTTGCAATGACTTATTTTGTATCCCATTCTCTCTTATACCATAAGATTGAATTGGAGGAGAGATATACGATCTTTTGAGGCCATGTTAGATTGATTTGAGCAAAAGGTCCACGTTGAGGCATGCGAGCCCTCATCCATAGGTTCAACAGGGGAGCACAACAGAGGAAAGTATCTTTTTTCTTCTCATACCTTGTATGGAAGGTATGATAGAAGTCAGCAAGCAGAAACAGCATCGGGTTATTTATTAGAAAGACTCAAACTGCCAAGTAATCCAAGGATAACTCAAATTTGGGAAAGGGGTTGTATTCCTTTATTGATCGGTTGAGAAGTCTCTCAAGGTCTTCCAAAGTTGGAGAGATTTGGAAATCGGGGAAAGTGAAGCATATCAAAGGGACATCGTAGTATTGGGCCATTGTAGTGATGGAATGGGAGAATTACATCTCAAATAAGGATAACTCAAATCTAAATTCTTTCTTTTTGAAAAGTTTAAAAGGAAAAAAGGCACCAAGTGGCCAAAATGATTAGATGAGGTTATTAGTTCTTTTTGGTATTTTGAAAATAAAGTCAATATGATTAAGTGTTCTTACAAGTTTGATTAAGAAAATAGTTTGAAAATCAATGGCATAAGGCCAAGGTTTCTACTCATTAAAACAAGTCTAAGTTGGAAAACAACAAGCAAAGAAGTTTTGAAAATGAGAAAGAGATTTTGAAATTAAATAAGAAGGAGGTGGAGATGAAGAGGCTATATTAGACAAGATTAAGAGTTTTGAGTTGAAAAGATCTAACCCATGGGAAGCATCCACAAGATAATAATGTCAGATAGAAACTCATCTCCTTTGGATTGTCAAGCAAACAACAAAACCATAATCATCCAAGCAATTAATAAGAAACCCAATGGTATCCAATAAAGATAACCAATCATCTAAGTTAAAACTTCAAAGCAAGCAATCTTCAATGTCCTTTATGTGTATCAGATGAAAAATCCCTTGAAACATACTCAAAGAGAAAACATCAAATAATAACAATAAGATCAAAATAACAATTTAAACAAATAGAAAGAGTGTATCAAATAAATCCAAGGGACTCTCTCAAGCTTGTGTCAGATGAATGGCATTGGCCATGTTTTTGGTCTCAAATTAACGGCATTGGCCAAGTTTTCCTCCCATGTCTCAAGAATGTTGCCTACTCTAAGTCCATAGGTCCAAATCAAGTCACAGACAAAGATCCAACAGTTCACTAGTGTTTTTTTTAGTGTTTTATTTTTATTAAGTGTTTTAAGGTCCTAAGACCACAAACAAAATATGACCACAAGAACAAATATATCATAAGCACAAAATATAATGGCTCAAGTTAGCAAAAAATGAAAATAACTGAAGCATAAACATAGGCCCAAGTGGGCAAAGAGCAAATGACCGAAGCATAAACAATTTGCATGAATGTAAATGACAAGGAATGATAAAGTGCAATAATTTAAATTGAATTAAAGTAAATGACAAGAAAATTAAATGTTAGTTGTCAAGTTAGTATGTTAATTTATGCCTTGAGGCAAATTTAACACTATGTTAAGCAATCGTAAGTAGGCTTATGTAAAAGCCATACCTATCTGAGGTAGGTCAATAATAAGATTGGTGTTAATGCATGCTAGAGACAAGGTATCCAAGACCAAGCTCCTAAAGCATACCAAACACAAAAATAAGAGAGGATGGGCATATCTCAATTAAGCTTATGTTGATTCATCTGACACAAGGTCATTGATGAATCAACTAGCTAATGATCCATGAGAAGTTGTTGGCCAAGAGATGATTGGGGAAGAAATAAGATGAAAATGGAGAGATTAAATTAAAGGGGTCCCAAATTGGTCAAGGGATGAACCTTACTTGATCAATACCATTCATTCATATGAGGAATGAAGTTTTAAACTTCATCAACCTCCTAAATCCAATGGTATTGACCAAGTCAAGGTCCAATTCAACCAAGACCACAACCAAACATAAGTAAGGTCAGATTAGAAGGTGGAAGAGAGATGGTAAACACAATCAAAGGCTCATATTAGAAGATGGAAGAGAGATCCAAGGGTGAGGGCCTTGCCACGCCACCACCAGAGCCCTAGCTCCGGTCTTCTTCTCCGGTGAAGGTCACTGGACTATCAAGACCAAACTTGCCCAAAATTTTATGGATCTAACATTAAAGGAAAAATTGCAAGGATCACGAATATGACCTCTATTTGTTCCATCTCTCACTCTATAATTAGAAAAGTGAAGATCAAATTAGAGGTGTTCAACATGAGTTGCTTCGAATCGAGCCCAAAACAACTCAGTCATGTTGCCTACATTGGTAGGACATCAGCCAACACAAAATTCATTTTAGATCCAGAGTATAGAGACAGAACGAAGAGATGAAGTTTTGTGAAATTCACCTTCTGTGAGCTGCTTCTAAGCTTTGTTCTTGATGCAATTCTTCGTGCTTTCTCTTCCTCTTGCTTGCAGAAACTCAATGAAATGGAAAAGGGGGAATGAATCTTTTGACTTTTTGTTTAGAAACTTGAGTTGAAGAAAAACTCTATTTCCCAATAAATCTTCAAAGAATTATATGGAGTGTGGTTATGGAAATGGCTGGCAGAGCTTGGGCAGTGTCCTCCTTCATTTCTAAGCAAATGGTCTTTGATTTATAGGTCGAGCAAATTGATATGTGCACCTTTCTAATTTTGAATGGAAATGAGCAATTCTTGGTGCATGGGTGCATGGGTGATAGTACAGGCCCAAACAATTATTGGAATCCACTCTAAATCGTGCAAGGAAGTTGCTAAAGTCATCACACAAGGCCATGCAAAGTTGTGCATTGTTTGGAGCTCAAAACTTGCCAAAACAAGCCATGGAAAGACCTCATGAGAAAGTCCCTCATTTCTCATCCAAATGATGTGATCTTAGATGTTTTGGAAATATATCATCATAAGGAACAACTTTTATGTTGTGATGTTTTCAATTTGAAGCTTGGAAAATGGAGAAAGTTGGCCTTGAAGGTGGAGGTATCAAACATACTTAGAAATGTTTCTACGTTATAAGCCAAATGACCTCTCTTTCCACCTTGAATAACTTTTGATATGAGCTCCAAATGAACTTGTCTCCCTCTACAAGTTTGTAGCTCTTTCAATTACCTTCAATTTGTCCACAAATTTGGCACCATTTGGAGTTTGGATGATGGAGTTATGGATTTTAGAAATTGAGGAAATTTGCTTGTTCAATGATGAGGACCAAAATGGACCTATAATGTTTCCTCATGGTACATGACTTTGAAAGTAGAATTTGATCTTTCTCAAAGAAGAAAAATTTAAGAAGGAATCTTGAAATTAATCATGAAACTTGGATCATCTCCATATCATAAAAAATGAGGAAGTTATGGCTCTTGACCTTCTATCTAGGGCATAAACAAAATTACCTATAATCTTTCACCATAAAAAATGACTTTCCAAGCAAACTTAGATCTTGAGAACAACATGAAAGATGTTTGTAATGTCATAAATAGTAACTTTTCTCATGGAATCATTTACATATGACAAAAATTGTAGGAGATAGGGTCTATGAGACCCTAGATTTGACTAGTTGACTTTTCTGGTCAACTTCCTTGAATCAACATGCATACTTGAAGTTCCTTTGCTCTTAGGGGATCATGGAGGATCATATATGCTTATGATTATGTAAAATTAAGTATCCCTTGATATCTTTTACCAAATATTGAAGAAACTTACTGAGGAAGGCACACAAGATACCTAGATGAATTAGGGATTCCTTGATAAACAAGCTTTAAACTCTTGATGAAATCTTGATAAAAATGACAAATAAAGAGCATGGGGATCCATATATGATGTTTAGAACCAATGTGGACTTTTTCTTGCTTGATCTCTTGCATTGAGGGTCTCAAACCCTAGTTGTGGGCTTGATGGGGCACAAATGGACACACACACACACTACCTACAAAACAAACAAAGCTATACTAGACATATTTTTGTATTTTGGTTAGTAAAATAAGAAAATAAAGTATGATACAATTATATAAGTTTGGTGATCTCTCCCAATGTAAACCTAATGAATGATAGGTGAGGAGAATACCAATGTGTGATCCCAATGCCAATGCAAAGTTATGAGATGGCATGAGGGATCTTAGAAGTCAAAATTAGGGTCTTACAACTGCCCCTATTTAAGGCCATTATATCTGGAGATGTGAAGGTTAAAATCTATGTATCAACGCGGTAGAGTGGACTTAAATATTAACAGCAAGAAAAAAAATTGGTCTCTAATAGACCTCATGATGCATATGATATGAATGCAAAATATAATCTTTGTGGGGGATATATTGCCACAAAGAAAAAGAATCCGGAAGAAACTGAAAGTCCACAAGAGCACAATGTATTCCATAAGGAAAACTCACTGAGGCAACAAAGACTATGGGGATATTAAGTTATGTGTAGGTCAGGCTATGACTTAAAAACTGCTGGAGACATGAGGGGATTTCCATGAAAATAAATCAATGGAAAGACTTGAACTGGAGCATAATCTGCATGTATCGGGATACCACAAACACAACAGGAAACTATCCACTAGGGATAAGTGTGAATTGGATTATCCACTACCTTTTACTGAGGTAAATCAAGGATAAACAACCCAAAACAACAAAGTGTCCACAAAGCGACAAAAGAAAGAATTATCCACTACCATGCTTAATTGGTAAATGAAGGATATTCAAACAAAAGAAATATCCACTACCATGCTTAACTGGTAAATGAAGGATATTCAAACACAAGAAATATCCACTATCATGCTTAACTGGTAAATGAAGGATATTCAATCAGCAGAAGTTAATTGGAACAACGCCAAAACACTTAAAACATCTTCTAGGGAAAGGAAGTTCGATTTCTCAAGGAGATATGAATCCGGACTCAACTTGGGAAGTCAAAATTCAACACAGGAGTAAAAGAGATATATTATCTACTATCTTTTACTGGGTAGCTTAAAAAGCAAGATAATACACTCGGGAAGAGGAAAATTTGTCACCAGTTACTGGGCAACATATCAAGGATGACTCGCTGAGGAAAAGGAGGAAGAATCACCAACTACCAGTTATTGGGAAGCTTATCAAAGGTAATAAACCACAGGAAAGGCTTATATTACCAGTTACTGGGCAATATACTCAAAATGGAGGAATATCCATTACTAGTTACTGGATAAGGATAACCTATCGGGGAAATGAAAAAGTAGGATTTACAACTACCAGTTACAGGGTAGAAGACCAAAGCGAACAAAAGCATGATTTACAACTACCAGTTACTGGGTAGAACACCAAAGAGAACAAAAGCAGAATTTACAACTACCAATTATTGGGTAGAAGACCAAAGAGAGAATATTTGTTACTAGTTACTGGGTAACATATCAAGGATAAACTGCCGGGGAAAAAGTTCTATGAGAAGTTTTGTTAACTACCAGTTACTGGGTAGATAACAGAAAAACGACCAGCAGGAAAAAAGGATAAACAATAACCAGTTACTGGGTAACTGAGCAGTGATAATCTGCTGGCGAAAAGAAAAGACAACCTGTTGGGAAACGAAAGTAAATTCGTTGGGGAAATCAAAGAAGTAAATTATCTTCTACCGGTTACTGGGTAAATTAACACAGATAAAGTACTCAACATCAAGAAGGATATTACCAGGTACTGGGTAATAAACTCTCAGAGGACCAAAAGATCTATCTAGGTAAGAACCAGAAAGAAATGGTCAAATAAGACTCAACCTAATGAGGATATAACTCGAGGGGGTTGGTTCCATCCGAATAATGATCTGGGGAGGAAACGAAAATAATAATCATCAACGAGGAAATAACTCAGTGGGGAAGAAGAAAGGATAAACTCTTTCTACTTAAGGGGATGACACTTTACAATGAAGGAGGACAGACACACCATTTCTGCATGGGGAAATGATATCACCAAAGCAGGGGATCATAAAAATCAGGTCAATGCGTAAAAAATGCACAATGAAATATCTGATGATATGCTTATGCATGTATATGCATGAGTATGTATATGATTATTCTGACAAACGAGCACAAAGGATACAAACATGAAGATCCAATCATCACAATTAGATACTCGACTAATCTCAACAAGATAGGAACACCAATTGGAGAACCTGATAGGGATGAAAATAGATCCTTGAGGATATAAATCCTATCTTCAAATATTCAATTCCCTGGGGGTAGTACACAACCTTGTACTCAAGGAAGGTTGGGGATATCATAATCCAAATTCAATGCTCAACTCTGGTTGGGGAAAGACATGGAGAATGTGCATCCAACCAAAAACTGTTGAAGACTCGGTGCTCAGAGGAAATAAAGAATACATATTTATCAGTAGCAGTCACGGGGATTAAAACAAATCCAACTTCAATACTCGACTCTCAGGAGAAGAGGAATAACTGCTAGGGGATAAGCAATGATTGACAAAGATCTTGATTAAAGCTCAAACTCTCTAGGAGAGGAGAAAATACAGCTTGGGAATTTGCATGGGACGAAAGCACTGCTAAGGATATCAATCAACATGTTGAGGATAAGAGATATCTATTGAGGATCCACATCTCAAGTCGAGGGATATATATATATATATATATATATATATATATATATATATATATATATATATATTATATATATATATATATATATATATATATATATATATATATATATATATATATATATATATACTTCATAGCAACAAGTCAACGCTGCGGGGAATTTTAGGTCAATACCATATCAAATGGGAGACAACCCTACAGGGGACGGCTACATTAATACTGCTCATAATCAAATAATGTCTGAATGGGGAGATCTTTCACCAGAAGAGAAAACTCCACGGGGAATCCACGTCACAACAAGAGGCAAAACTCTGAGTGGGGAACGAGTGAGAAGACAAAGTCCAATTGGATATTTCATCAATCAAGATCAACTCTGTGGGGATTAAAATCCATCAGGATAAATTATTCATGGGGATTATCTCTAACAAAGAAATAAATGCCGCACGGGGATGCAAAATGCAAACAGATTCCTCAAAAGGAAAACAATCAGTCATAAGACTCTTCTTGAGGGATTGAGAAATAAACCAATTTCAAGTTACCAAATATCAACCAGACTTGTAGGAACTCATAAAGGGAGAAATAATGCCATGACTATATAACAACCAAATAAAGGTATATTGGGGATATGAAACCCAAATAAAGGTTTTACTGGAGAGCCAGGTTTCAATCATAAAATATGCGAACCGAGGATGAAAATCCACAAAGGCTCTCAGTTGGAGAAAGATGGTGAACTACAAGGAGAACACCACATCAGCTCTACTGGGGATAAACAACAAACTTTTTGGGGAGAAAACACCTTCAAACACTGCTTGGGCAAGGCAACAATGTTTCACACATCAAAACTTACCGTTCTCAGATTGTTGTTGGCATTCCTTTTTCAAATTCAATGTTCTTAAAGTAAATGACTTATTATTTCAAAAAAAATGGTTATTCATTGATTTATTTATTTAAAAAATTATCATCATAAAAATGCAATTTTATTAAACGAAAACAAATAAGAATAGCAACTAATTGGATAAAGGCTCAACTTTATTTAATAGAATGCTAGTTCGCAAATGGAAGGACTCCATGGATCTTTACAAAGTTTGAAAATGGTAATATATATATATATATATATATATATATATATATATATATATATATATATATATAGATATATATATATATATATATATATAGATATATATATATATATATATATATATATATATATATATATATATATATCTATATATATATATATATATATATATATATATAGATATATATATATATATATATATATATATATATATATATATCTATATATATAGATATATATATATATATATATATATATATATATATATATATATATATATATATATATATATATACATATGGAAAACGGCTACATTGGATTCAATGACCACTACTCTCCCTGCCGAATTTAAAATCCAATTGTGCTTTGTCCTTGGTTGAGAATGATGAATTAGAACCAAATGACTAGCAATGTTGCTTTAACAATCAGGTCTAGCCGGATGCAGTTACTTGCCATAATCCCTAGTTTTTGCCTAGATTTCCCCAAGGTGGGGTACTCAATCTACAAGGATGATTTTTCTGTTTCATGACTCTAATTTTTGCCTGGACCACCCTTTCCAATTTTCAATCCACCGAGACGCTCATTTTTGCCTAAGCCTCCCTTTCGGGTTTTCAACTCAACGAGCTACTCTTTTCCTTTTTGTTTGGTGAAGTATTTCTTGACTGCATATGCATTCACAGGACGAGTGAACTCTTCACCATCCAGAGTTGTAAGAATCAATGCATCGCCTGAGAAGGCTCTCTTGACAACATATGTGCCTTCATAATTAGGAGTCCATTTCCCCTTAGAATCAGGTTTGAAAGATAAGATCTTCTTGAGCACGAGGTCACTTTCTCGGAACACTCGAGGTTTGACCTTCTTGTTAAAAGCTTTCTTCATTCTCTGCTGATATAATTGAACATGACACATGGTAGTCAATCTCCTTTCTTAAATTAAGTTGAGTTGATCAAACTTGGTCTGACACCATTCAGCTTCAGTCAACTTGGCTTACATCAACACATGTATTGATGGGATCTCAACTTCCACGGGGAGCACAACTTCCATACCATAAACAAGAGAGAAAAGGGTTGCCCCTGTCGAAGTGCGGACGGATGTACGATACCCATGCAAAGAAAATGGGAGCATCTCATGCTAATCTTTGTATGTCACAACCATCTTTTGGATAATCTTCTTAATATTCTTAATCGTAGCTTCAACAACCCCATTCATCTTGGGTCTGTAGGGAGAAGAATTATGATGTGCTATTTTGAAGTCTTTGCAGAGCTCTTTTATCATATTGATATTCAAGTTTGATCCATTATCAATAATGATCTTACTTGGCACACCATATCGGCATATGATCTGATTCTTGATAAACCTCACAATAACTTGCTTGGTTATATTAGCATACAATGTTGCTTCAACCCACTTCGTGAAGTAGTCAATAACCACTAAAATGAACCGATGTCCATTTGATGCCTTGGGCTCTATCATGCCAATTATATTAATTCCCCACATGGAGAAGGGCCATGGAGAGGAAATGACATTCAAAAGTGTCGGAGGAACATGAATCTTATCTGCATAAATTTGACATTTGTGGCATTTCTTCACGTATTTGCAACAGTCATATTCCATTGTCAGCCAATAGTAACCTGCTCTCAACATCTTCTTTGTCATAGCATGTCCATTAGAATGAGTATCAAAGGAACCTTCATGCACTTCGGTCATCAATAGGTCTGCTTCATGTCTATCCATGCATCTGAGCAAAACCATATCGAAATTTCTCTTGTAAAGCACATCACTATTCAGGTAGGAGTTATCAGCCAGTCTTCTCAAAGTCTTCTTGTCTTTCAAAGATGCCCCAGGCGGGTAAATCTGACTTTGGAGGAAACACTTAATATCATGGTACAATGGCTTATCATCTTTGATCTCTTTAATAGTAAATACATGAGCTGGCCTATCAAGGCGCATTAGAGTCAACTTAGGAACTTCATTCCAATAATTCACAACAATCATGGAAGCTAACGTTGCAAGAGCATCTGCCATCCGGGTTTCATCACGAGGGATATGATAAAACTTAAACTTTGTAAAGAAAGTTAATATCATCCTCGCATAATCTCTATATGGTATCAAACCGGGTTGATTATTTTCCCATAACCTTTAATCTGGTTAACAACCAAAGCTGAATCTCCATAGACGTCGAGTTATTTGATTCTAAGATCAATGGCTTCTTCGAGCCCCATAATGCAGGCTTCGCACTCAGCCATATTATTCGTACATTTAAAGGTTAATCTATATGTAAATGCAAAATGAGTTCCTTGAGGAGTAATAATCACTGCCCCAATTCCATTACCATATTTATTAACAGCTCCATCAATTACCATACCCCAATCGGAACCAGGCTTTGGCCATTCTTCGAGCAATGGTTCATCACAATCTTTCATCTTCAAATACAATATCTCATCATCAGGGAAATCAAATTATACTGACTGATAATCATCAATAGGTTGGTCAGCCAAATGGCCAGCCAAGACACTACCTTTAATTGCTTTCTAAGCTCCATATTCAATATCATACTCAAATAACAACATTTGTCAATGAGCAATCCTCCCAGTTAAAGTAGGATTTTCAAATATGTACTTGATTGGATCCATCTTGGATATCAACCAAGTAGTATGATTCAACATATATTGGCCCAAACGCTTAGCAGCCCAAGCCAAAACACATTTTGTCTTATCAAGCATAGAATACTGAGACTCACAATCGGTGAACTTCTTATTGAGGTAGTAAATAACATATTGTTTCTTACCAGATTCATCTTGCTGACCAAGAACACATCCCATACTCTCTTCAAGCACAGTTAAATATACGATCAATGGTCTTTTCTTCAACAAGCGAAGACAGAATCAGAGGCTCAAGCATATATTCTTTAATACTGTCAAAAGATTTATGGCAATCCCCGGTCCAATCACAAGACTAATCTTTCCGAAGGAGCTTGAATATAGGAGCACATGTGGCAGTCATATGCGATATAAATCTTGAAATATAGTTCAAACGGACGAGAAAACCTCTAACTTGCTTCTCAGTTTTGGGCGCAGGAATTTCTTATATTGCTTTGACCTTGGCAGGATCAACTTCAATACCCTTCTCACTTATAATGAAGCCCAACAACTTACCAGAGCGGACACCAAATGTACACTAATTGGGATTCAAGCAGAGTTTGTACTTCCTCAAACGCTGGAGTAGCTTCAATAAGTACTCAACATGCTCATCTTCAGACCTTGATTTGGAAATCATATCATCAATATAGACCTCAATCTCTTTATGCATCATATCATGGAAAAGAGTGGGCATGGCTCTTTGGTATGTTGCACCAGCATTCTTCAAATTGAAAGGCATCACTCGGTAACAAAATGTTCCCCAAGGCATAATGAATATGGTTTTCTCCATATCTCCGGGTGCCATTTTTATCTGATTATAACCGGAAAATCCATCCATAAAAGAGAAGACATTGAACTTAGTTATATTATCTACCAACATATCAATTTATGGCAGAGGAAAATCATCTTTAGGACTAACTTTATTCAAGTCTCTATAGTCGACGCACATGTGGACTTTTCCATCCTTCTTCGAAATAGACACAATATTGTCCACCCACTGAGGATATTCGGAGGTAACAAGGAAACTGGCATCAATATGCTTTTGGACTTCTTCCTTGATCTTCACTGCCATGTCAGTATGAGTTCTTCTTAACTTTTGATTGACTGGCGGACATTCTGGATACAACGATAATCTATGCTCCACAATATCGATATCAAGACTTGGCATGTCTTGATAAGACCAAGAAAACACATCAGAGTACTTTTGGAGAAGCTCAATCAACCCCTTCTTAACCTCTGGATGAAGCTGTGACCCAATCTTGACCTCCTTGATATCATCTTAGGAACCCAAGTTGAACAACTCAATTTGTTCTTCAGACGGATAAATGGTTCTTTCCTCATGCTCAAGCAAACGAGATAACTCATTAGAAACGTCTTCATCATCATTCTCTCCTTAGCTTCAAACACAGGGAAATCAAAGCCCGGAGAGGGAGTAGGGTCATTATTTTTAATGGGTTTGAGAAGCAACCTGCATAATGATTTAATATTTTGATTTTAGAAATATGAAGTGCAAACAAATATTATGCAGATATGGAAAAAGTTATCATCTATTTATGTTTTTTGTGATTACCATTTTCAGAAAAAAGCAAAAAGTAAAAACAACATAAATGTGGATGAATAAAATCACATTTTATTGATGATAATTGAAAATGCCTGACAATGTTTTCACTTCTCCCTTAGGCATATGAGAAGTATTTTTCTTTAAACAATAAGGTATATTACTCTAAAAGATGAATTATAACAGGAACTTCAACAGTAACCCAATTGTTGCAAATATGTCCATGCGTTACAAAGTTGGCACCGTCTTCTTCTTCATCTTCATCTTCATCTTCATGAAGGATCACAGCTGAGTGTTGTTCTTCCTTGTGGATGAACCCTCCGCTAGGAAAATCTATTGCATAATCTTGACTTCTTTTATGAACGGGCCTTGCTCGAATCACAAACCGGCCTGATTCTTATTCTCAACCACTTCCACGACACGAACCCAATTGTCTATGACACTAGCTTGAACAATCTCCTGTGCATCTTTGAAAGAAGACATGGATGCCCCAGTCTTCTGGATCACATTAGCCACAAACAAAGCTTGGAACAGAGTTCCAACTGCTTTATCGGCTTCAACATACGTGAAAGATGATAAGTGGCTCACCAAAAATGTTTTCTCACCTCCAACAATAACAAGCCTCCCATTCTTAACAAATTTGAGCTTTTGGTGTAAAGTTGACATGACAACACCTGCTTTATGAATCCATTGCCTACCCAATAAATAGTTGTAGGCCGGGTGGATATCCATTATCTGGAAAGTAATTTGGAAATCGCTCTGACCAGTCTTAATTGGGAGGTCCACTTCTCCAATGAAGGTTTTATGAGAACCGTCAAACGCCTTCACAATCACACCACTATATCTCATGGGTACTCCTTGATAAGATAGCGTAGCAAAGGTAGACTTGGGTATAACGTTCAAAGATGAACTAGTGTCTACCAAGACTTTGGATAAGGCATCCTTCTTACAGTTCATAGATATGTGGAGATTCATATTATGATTCATACCTTCTTTTGGAAGCTCCTCATAAAAAAACTCATATTGTTTCACGCAGTAATGTTAGCAACGATGTGATCAAATTGATCAACAGTAACATCATGTTCAATGTAGGCTTGCTTAAGCACTTTTTGTAAAGCCTCACGGTGTGCTTCAGAATTCATTAATAAAGATAAAATAAAAATCTTGGAGGGCATATGGAGTAGCTGCTCCACGACGTTAAACTCGCTCTTCTTTATCAGACAGAGTACTTCATCATTATCATCCTTATTCTTCAAACTGCTAGACTCCCCAGACTGACAGATTGGAGTGTTAACAGGTTCAAACAAAGGAACAACCACCTTGGCCTTCTTTCCAACTACGACATTAACAACAGCCTTCGAAAATACCGGACTGAACACTCGACCAATTTGGGTCACCTTGACAACATCAGTAATGCTTACTAATGAAGTAGATACAGGAAGAAGAACCTATTGCCCATCTTTGATCATAGTAGCATCGTACTTGTAAGGAACAACTTTACCAGATGCGTACGGGACTGGGCCCTTCAACCCTATCACTAACAGAAATACTAATCTATTTCTTCTCTTACTGCTATCATACTAAATCACCACACGTTCAGGAGTTTTGAAAAATGAAACAAACACATTCACGTCATTATCCGGATTTCCAGCTTGGTGGATGTGAATTATACCTTCATCTATTAACCTATGAATATCCCTCTTAACAATCATGCACCCACGTGGATTGACACTACAAATGATATAACTGTCATGATCATGCTCACATTCACTAATCTGAAACAAAGTCTTGTGGAGCTCTACTAACGATATTTGAATATGTCGGACATCACAAAATCTTTACTCACTGAAGCTAGCGAAAATATACCCAAATGTATTGCACCCTCGAACATACAACAGAGTCGTCATCGAACTTTATTTATTCCCGAAGGAAAGGGAAAATATCAATAAGATATGTTGGGTAAGGAAGTCGGTTATGCAAGGGGAATGCATTAGCACCCCAAACATCCCTGGTACTCCATGGAAACCGTTTTGATTGTTCTCGCTCGAATGTGTGTGATAACTAAAGATTACTCGCAAAAGAATAAGGGAAAAGAAAATAAATAGATAAGGTGCTCGATGAGGATTAGGGCCCTCATGCATACGTATCCTCATGGTGCAATGGGGAATTCATAGCTCCGTAGTTCGAAGAACTAATGGTGGGAGATGAAATAAGTGTGATCAAAATATGGTCTAAACCAAAGGATAATATTGTTTGAACCCCAACAAGGGGTGAAATATGAATCAAAGAGTAAAACTGGTATGAACCAAGAAGTGAGGGGTCTAAGACATGGTATCACTATATTGGAATATCCAAAAAGAAAGGGTTACTTGCATATGGCTGCAAGTCAGTAAGGAGATGTTTTTCTAACCTACAAGGTATGACAAGACAAATAAATCTGCTCTTGGTTCACAAAGAGATACAAGATGGAGCGCAAAGGTATATTGTATTTGGCTCAAAACAAGGGTATATCACAAGAAGTGAATGAAGATAGTATATGGATGAATCATGAAAATGAATGGAGTGAAGTGACCAAAGTCACAGAATCGAAGGATTGGGTAATAAGTGACTGAAAAGGTATAGTTTAAAACCAAAGGTAATGGTGTATTGGGATCCACAAGAGAAATGGAATTTGTACCATAGAGGGAAGGTGGCATGAACCAGAAGTGAGGGGTCTAAGACATGGTATCATTATATGGTTGGGCCGAAAAAAGAAGAATTAGATGCCTGGATACAAGCTAAACAACTCTAGGTACAAATGCGGATGATCGGTCACCAATTCTACTAGTTTTCTGACACCCATTCAGCATTAATTCACGAAGTCGGTAACACTTTGTTTTATCTTTTTGTATTATTTTGTCAATTAAATTAGATGTTCGCATTTCCATTCTCGTTTAGTTATTATTTTTGGTTTTCGTCAATGTACTACATTTTATGCTTTATTTTGGTAGGTCGGTTGGTTTTCAGGTGCAAGCAAGTATGCCCAACGACTCCCCAAGGGAATCGGGTGTTCCGGGATCACGGAGAAGTGTTGAAGTTACAATGGCCCTGACACGGCCATCCGTGTTGCCTGACAAGGCCCGTGTCAGAGGAAGGAGAAAAAAGGATGAAAAGAGGAAAAACAGTGGGCTGACACGGGTGCCTGTGTCAGCTGACACGGCCGTGTCAGCAAGCCTGGCATGGGTTCGGAAAGCAGTTGCAGTAAGCCAACACGGTCGTCCATGTTTCCTCAAACGGCCAGTGTTGGCTTGGACGCCTCATCTTCTAATTTTACCGAATTTTTGAATTACTGATCCCGGAGGGCATTTTGGGTATTTGTTACATCAATTAATTGATCAGTGGCTATTTAGAGTGCTTTTGGAGAAAGAGAATTGGACTTTTTGCACGACAAAGAATGGGTACGATTGAGATTGGGATGATTAAGAGTTTCAGAGAACGGAGGTCCTTCAAGAGCGAATGCGATTGAAGATCAATGGAATCCCCATTTTCTTGTAATGTCTAATTTAAATGTTGTATTTTCTTTGAATAATATGAGCGGCTAAACCCCCCAATGCTAGGGGGTGTCCCTGATTTGATCGTGTAATAACTCTGAATTCATAATTCCCTCAATTTTATGTTTGTTATTCAATTTAATTGTGCAATGTTTTTAGCGCTTTCATTATCAGAAAAATAAGGATTGTTATATGGTTAACAAGTTGCGGGATTGCAACTATTAAGGTTTTTTCAAAATTAAATTGTAGTAGATATCACCTAGCACTAGGGATACCCTATGGTTACTGGTTATATCTTGTTATTTCAAAAAGTTTGGTTTCATCATAATTCCCTAAGGACTTAGAGATTAGAATGAATGACCAAAGGTTTCCCTCTAAGATTTTAGGAGGAAGCAATTTTAAGATCTGGTAAGTGAATATTTGAACTGGTTGAGGAGATATACATTCAAGGTCATTGCAGCAGATCTGCCATTCAAGATCATTGAGGAGAATATTTGAACAATTTTAAGATCTGCCAAATATAAAGTTTAAATTGAGGATAATATTTGAAAAATTTTAAATTGTGGTTCAATTAAACAAAACTAGTAGTTAAATTGTGGTTCAATTAAACAAAGATCTGCCAAAAATAGTAGTTCCTACAGTGACCTTGAATGTATATCTCCTCAACCAGTCAAATATTCACTTACAGGATCTTAAAATTGTTTCCTCCTAAAATCTTAGAAGGAAACCTTTGGTCATTCATTCTAATCTCTAAGTCCTTAGGGAATTATGATGAAACCAAGCTTTTTGAAATAACAAGATATAACTAGTAACCATACGGTATCCCTAGTCCTAAATGATATCTACTACAGTTTAATTGTGCAAAAACCTTAACATTTGAAATCCCACAACTTGTTAAGCATATAATAATCCTTATTTTTCTGATAACAAAAGCATTAAAAACATTGCACAATAAATTGAATAACAAACGTGAAATTGAGGGAGTTGTGAATTCAGAGTCATTACACGATCAAATCAGGGACACCCCCTAGCATTGGGGGGTTTAACCACTCATATTATTCAAAGAAAATATAACATTTAAATTAGACATTACAAGAAAATGGGGATTTCGTTGATCTTCAATCACGTTCGCTCTTGAAGGACCTCCATTCTCCAAAACTCTTGATCGTCCCAATCTCAATCGTACCAATTCTTCATCGTGCAAAAAGTCCAGTTCTCTTTCTCCAAAAGCACCCTAAATAGTCACTGATCAAATAATTAATGTAGCAAATACCCAAAATGCCCTTCGGGATCAACAATTCCAAAAATCCGCTAAAATTAGAAGATGAGGCGTCCAAACCAACATTGGCCGTGTCAGGAAACACGGTTGGCTGTGTTGGCTTACTGTTGCTGCTTTCCCAACGCCCCAATGCCAGGCTTGTTGACACGGGTTGTGTTAGCCCACTGTTTTTCCTCTTTTCTCCTTCCCCTGGCACGGTCCGTGTCAGGAAACATGGGTGGCCGTGTCAGGGCCATTGTAACTTCAAAACTTTTTCACCGGGACGCTCGATTCCCTTGACGAGTCTTTGGGCACACTTGCTTGCACCTGAAAACCAACAGAACTACCAAAGGAAAGCATAAAATGTAGTACATTGACGAAAACCAAAAATAATAACTAAACGAGAATGGAAATGCGAACATCTATTTTACATGACAAAATAATACAAAAAGATAAACCAAAGTGTTACCGACTTCGTGAATTAATATCGAATGAGTGTCAGAAAACTAGTAGAATTGGTGACCGATCACAACCCCAAACTTATCTCATTGCTTGTCCTCAAGTGATGACCGAGACAACAGGACAGTCACCCCCAAATTCTTCCAATTCACTTGCCATAATACTGTCGTGATCTTTTGCGACTCCCTTTTCAGTTTTTGTTCACTATTTTACTCTTCCCCGACTTCCGAAGTTCCGCCACACTTTCACATCGAAGCACCTCTTCACCTGTAGCTTTTCACACTCTTACCAAATCTCTCATGGTTAAAGTGTTCATACTCAAAAGTCAGAGCATGCAGAGTCAACTCATAAGTTTAAATGACATATATCTTCATTTCAAATACACACCACACACACTATACGAGAGCTTTTAAGGTTGTAATGGGGCTTAGGCACCAGGTGGGAAAAACAAACAAAAAGGGGGAACTAGTGGTTTAGGCTCAGAGTCCGTGTTGTCATCCTCATCACTGTGTTCAATCGTTCAACTTAGAGATTTTTGGACACCGTTCTTGTTAGGATTCATTAGTTTTTTTTCTTCTTTTTCTTCACGTGTTTCATTGAGCAAGCTTTTTGCCAAACTAAATCTCCTCTAGATAAGTGCTTTATTCTACTTCTCATTTTTTTATTTCTCTTTTTCTTGAAGTTTCACAACAATTTTTTTATCTCATCTGCACTTATCTAGTTCTTATCGATGTCCCAACCCCAAACTTAGAATTTTCCACAAATCATCAATCAACAACACTTATCCGAGCAAGGTAAGGGAGTGTTTGGGCTTACGGTTATTTACAGCGGTTCATAACAAACAAAAGGGGAATATGGCTCGAATTGGGTAAACAAAGGGTAATATTAAATGGTTGGCTGGAAAGGCTCGCGGTTAAAACAAAGAAGTGCCTCAGTGTGTATATGTGTGTCTTGAAATTCCAATATCTACTTACGCAAACTCAGAGTGACAAAGACATACCTGAAAATCTCTCATGATGATAAGTGTCTGGCTTTTTGTGATTCTCACCATGTTTGATATAGCCTACAGGTTTCAAGACACCTCTTAGTGTGATGTAGCTTCGTCTTTGTTTCGGGTACAAAGTATTCATGTGTCAGTCTAGTGACAAAAAGTCGCGTCCGATTATTCACTTCAACAGTATCAACTTTCGAGGGTTTCCGAGAGAGCAAGTATGGGGTGTGTCTTTCATCCACTAGTACAAGCCTCATCATTCATCCGACACGAATACCCTCGATCTGTAACACACAAAGTACCATTTACAAACATCTACATCTATTTGGTTGGATCCATATTATGAGTTGGGCAGGCTACCAGGACCCTTTTGAAACTCTTGTAGGCATCTCCCAAAGATTCCCTCTCTTTCTGCTTAAACTTCAGGATTTCATACCTTTTTCTAAAAAAAACGGAGTTGGAAAATACTCATTCAGGAAAGCCTTTTCCATATTTTCCCATGATGTAATGCTATCGGATGGGAGAGAATAGAACCAGTCTTCAGCTTCTTCCGCTATGGTGAATGAGAACATTCTTAACTTCTTAGCTTCCTTCGTGTGACCGTCAATTTTGAGAGTGTTGCTCATGGTTAGAAACCTCTGCAAATGCTTGTTTGCATCTTCATTTACCTTTCCAGTGAAATGCTTTATTTCAAGTTGCTTAATAGTACTTGGATGTAGCTGGAAGTTAGCCACATTCACCGGTTGGTTGACAATTGTTAATCTTCCGGTTGGTGCATTTACACCTTCGTAGTCACCCAACAGTCTTTCTGGTGGCGGTGGGTTCTCCCTGTAGCGGGGTATTTGTTACTATTATAGATATTGACTAAATCCAAGGTAATCCATACAAGTCGAGTCGCCACCGCGCTTCTATTTATCCAAAGGAATGGTTAGAAAGTGAAAAAAACCTAAAAGTTTTATCGAATCAAAAACTAGTAAAAATGTCAGAGATCGGGGTAAGGGGGTTGGTTATGCAATGGGAAGGTTTTAAGCACCCAAAACATCCTAGGTACTCCTAGGGAGCCCTTTTCACACTTGTTGTAAGGTTGGTATTTTGTGAAAAATTGTTTGTGCAAACATGATTGAAGAGATGAGAAGAGAATATACAAGTTATTTACATTTTGTGTTTGGATGGATAAACTCATTGCCTACGTACCATCTTAAAAAAGATTAGGATCAAAACCTCGTAGTTCGGGGTACAAATCTCAAAATGAGTTGGTGAATTGATTGGTCCAAAAGCCTCAAGGTCTTTCGTTATCCAAGGGAGAAAACTCAACCTAAAACCACAAATCCACCATATGAGGATAGCTTCAACATGCTAGTGAGGGGTTAACCCTATAATAAGCATGGAAGACTCATTGTCCATCACTAAGGATATATGTGAGTATTACATCTACCTTAAGGATAACTCAAACCTAATAGCTAAAGGTTATGAAAAGTTTTTAATAAGAAAGTGGCCATTGAAACCAAAAAAATATTTGAATGGGTTATATTTACCAATAAGAAGTATTTACAAAATATGGTCAAAGTTGACTTAAAGATTCAATTCAAAATAAGTGTTACGAAAAGAAAGTTTGAAAATCAAAAGCATAGTGCTTAGGTTTCTAATGTTTGAAAACAAGTGTTAAATGTTTGCAAAAAAAATTTGGCTTGGGTTAGAGTGGAGGGAAGAAGAAGAATGGCTAGAGTCCTAATCATACAAGAGATGAGGGATAAGAAACAAGACCACAAATGGAGTTCCTCTCTTGAGATCATATTGATGATCCAAGTAGCTCCCATCCTTTGGAACATACAAGCAAAGTAAGTGTAAGCTCAAGCAATCAACAAAATCAAACAAGCTCTTAGAAGATCCCTAATGTCTCTTGTATCTTTCACTTTGGATGAACATGGCAATGGCTCTTCAATTTGGCTCACATAGGATCCCCTAGCACAGAAGCACACACATCAAAAAGTTCTATGAAGTAAATCAAGAATGGACAAGAGTGAGTTTAGAGGTTTGGTCCTTCTAATCCATCTTCAACATTAAGGTTATTTTACTCCAATTTGCATAGGGAATGTCCTAGAAGCTAAGTCCATTTGTCCATTTTTGCATTTGGTCCACAATAATCAAAACAAAACACAAGCACAATAATATATACACAATTATGTGCTCAAGTGAACAAAAGGAAAATTGCATTAACATAAACATGTGCTCAAAGGAGCAAAGGAAAGAGCAAATGAATAATATGTACAAGAATAGTAAATTGCATAAATGTAAAGAGCAAGAAGTAAATGTTACTGGTTAATGGTTAGTGTTAGAGTTAGTGTGCCATAAGGCAATTTAGCGCTATGTTAAGCAATCGTAATTGGACTTATGTAGAAGTTACAACCATCTGAGGCCGGTCAATAATAATGTAGGCAAGAACACAAGTTAGAGGTCTTGATTAGTGAATCAAACTCCAACAACTTGCCATGCCAAAAAGAAGATAAGAAATGATCTTGTATTGATTTAGGTTCTTTGCATGATTTAGGAAGCAACCTATCCTTAATGCAAAGCCATTCACTTGATCTATGATCAAGATGAATTAGATTTGAATCAAGGAAGATTAAACCTCCATGTATCAATGCTAACTCACCTCTCACCTTTTATATCCAACAAACTAGGGTTTTGGGTTGGCGTATTGTAGATTGAAACAGGTATCTGCCAACTCCTTTCGGTGCTCAGAATTTGGTCTGCTCTATTTGATGCTAGATTCAGAAATGGTAAAACAGACCTGCACTTTTCTTCCTCTGCTTTGTCTCAATTCTATTTTGGGATATTTCTTGAAATTTACTGCCTTTGCTAATTATCTGTATTTTTCACTGCAGTGAAAATTAGCAACAGTACATGGGCGGTTTCGGTTTTCGCACGGCCTTGTTGGTGCGACTTCATTGTGAATTTGTTACAGGTTGGTTCAAGTTCAATGATCTTGTGCAAATGCAAGTTTTGCAAGCTGAGTATTACGACACCGAGGAGGGATTGGTTTTGTGAAAAGGCAGGAATCACATAATGCCTTGTTACTTGCATCACCTTTGGAGAGCAGTTGAATGATGAAGGAATCTGAATCGAAACGAGCATCAACAACAGTTACGGTGAAGCCCAACAGAAAAAAACATCAAAGCTAACTTCATCATTGCCTTCTTGTTTATCAACACCCTTATTACTATTCTGTTTCTCTTGCTTTCTATTTTTCTATTATGATTCGTGTCTTTGATTTGCAGGGTCTGATTCCTCAAAACGAACTATAGGGCATGTTTGTTTAGCTTGTGGACTTTTGACTTGGACGGTAATGCAGGATGGACTGTTGAAGATGTTCCTTGTGGTAACAGAGTTGCTTTTGCTGGTTTTGCATCTGTCATAGTTCTTTAATGCCGTCAATTGTTGTTCTGCAGGTTCACAATCATATTCGCGGGCGACTCAGTTGAAAAAGACAATGATATGCTAACCGTCTTAGTGCTCCTCTCAAAGAAAAACATCATGTGATCTACTTCATTGTGATATATCGATTTGTACCATGCTTGGCCCAATGGTCTTTAAGGTCAACTGGGTGTGAGAGATCATGTCCTTCAGCTGCAAGCCGGCTAAGCAGCTTATTAAAAGCACTTCCACTCATTTTCCTACCGCCTACTCGTGCATGCCTTTTGTTGGGCACTGCTGGAAGTGGATACACCGATAAAGTGGTTGTACAATAAGCAGATTACCAACCTCCATTACCCCATTTGTAGCATTGTCTGAGAACGCCAGTACAAGAGCACACTAGTGCTGGCATGGTTGAATCGTCGTATGCAACTTGATTCAGTGCCAAGTCCTGGGGTTTCCAATCAGCCTTTGAGACCACTAACTGCTTGTTAAGTTCATCACTTTCGTTTATAATTTCCTGACTACTCTTCCATTCAAGTGCTTTGTTGTTGGCAATCATTGTCTTGTTTAAATTTTCACCCTCCTTCTTGACCTTTCTAGTAGTTTATGGAGTCTTCTTGTTGGGTGAAACAGACTTACTTTCCTTTGGTCATTTGGCCCGCCTAGGTGGTTTCCCAACCTCTGAAGGAATAGGTGATTCTGGGAAGGCATTGGATGTGGGCAATTCACGCGTGCCGTAAGAAGAATCCCCCATAGTAGGCAAATGATTTACCTGTTGCGGAAGATGATGTATATACTTAACTCCCCGTGAAATTTGACATCCTGGAGGGCATGATGACATACTGCCATTAGCCAAAGTGTTTTCTCGAAACTGAAGGGTTGCTGTGGACTTTGATATTGTAATGTATGGACTTGTCGGTAATGACTAATAGTGTTAAGGTGTGTATGGTGACTGATAATGCGAAAGGAAATGTATTGGATTTGTGGTAATTTGGTATGTAGTATGAAATTATAATGGAATGTTTGAAATTGTGCTTGAAATTGGGCTTTGATTGTTCATTAGGATTGTACTTGTAGGATTTATGTAATATGATGAACTTGTAAGAAAATGTTGTGAAATGTAATTTGGAACATGACTTTGTAATTTATGGAAATGTTGTAATGCTTGTGTAACATCATGGTTTTGTGATTTATACGCTTTGAGCGCAAATGTAATTTGGAATTGGAATGAAATTGGCAAATGCAATGGTTATCTAGTGTCGGAAACTTATGACATTTACATAAAAAAATGGTTGTAACAAACTTGGTTTGAATGAAATGAATTTGTGGTTATAGAAATGGATATGGATTTTAGAAATAATCTAAGACTCATCTAAATGTCAATTTAAAATAAAAAAAACCAATAAAACCAATTAAAATCAAATTAATCTATAATTTGTTAAAATTACTTTGATATCAATTCTAACATTTATTTGAAAATTAAAATCAATTAGAGTTTGAATCATTAGTAAAAACACAATTAAGATTAAATTGAAATTTGGAATTAGACTTAATTTGAAATTAAAATCAAATTGAAAATTAAAAAGTCAAATAATTAGAATCCATTTTATAATCAAAAGCACCATGATCAAAAAACCTAGATAATGACCAATGTTTATCAAAATCGAGACAATATGGATTTGGGAAAGGACGGTTGACTTTGGTCAACTAATTGACCAGAAAGTCAACGATTGACCTCAGACGTGAATTAGTGTTTATACTAAAATGAATGCATGATGCATAGTGGATGAATGCAGATGGATCTAAATTCGGGGTTTGACAGTTGCCCCTATTTAAGTATCTTCAACTAGAGAATATGAAGCAGGACACTCTTCATATGATCATAGTGGGAGATAGTTAAATACTAAGAAGACCCGGATTTGTTCCTGAATTCCTATGACATGATATGATATGATATGATATGTGTCGATGCAAGATTTTCTTCTTCTTTTTTTTTGAAATTTTTATCTGCTAGGGATATGGTGAACCCTTAACAGGAGATGCTACTAGGCAGACCAACTTGTGGGGAATGCGGATGGTCCATAGGGAGACAGACAAATGGTAAGAACAAACTTGCTAGGGAAAATAAATCCTGCTGGAGAATCAGACACACACTGGGGAGTACTCAAAGTGAAATTTGATAAACGATACTTATAATACAAGAGATTTCGGTAGTAAGTTCACATATGACTTACTAAACCCAAATAAGGAAAAAAAATGCTACAACAGGTTCATATATGACCTGGCAATACTGGAATAAAACACAACAATAGGTTCATATATGACCTGACAATGCTGGGGAATATCAAGAAGTTCTGACAGCAGGTTTAGATATGACCTAACAAACTCAGAAAAATTCAAGAAGAGTGTATCAACAGGTTCATATATGACCTGGTAATGCTGGAATGAAAGCTCAACATCAGGTTCATATATGACCTGACAACACTGAAACAATCATAGAGAAAGACTCTTCAGAACAGGTTCATATATGACCTGACACTGGAATAAAGCTCAACAACAGGTTCATATATGACCTGAATAAGGCTCAACAACAGGTTCATATATGACTTGACAATGGAATAAAGTTCAACAACAGGTTCATATATGACCTGAATAGCACTGAAGGGGCAGCGCCCCTTGCGGGGTCGAAGGGGCAGCGCCCCTGCTCGAAAATTTTAATGAACAATTCATTTAAAATCGACGTCATTTTTCGCATCAACACTTGATACTTTAAAACACTGATTTAGCCGAAAGGGTGAATTTTGCCTTGCGTTATCTGGTTAACCAAATGCATTAACCGGTTAACACTGTTTGTAATCTGTTCAAAAATTATTTTCTGCCTTGCGTTAACCGGTTAACCAAATGTGTTAACCGGTTAACACTGTTTGAAAATCTCTTGGAAAACTGTTTTCCGTCTTGCGTTAACCGGTTAACCAAATGCGTTAACCGGTTAACACTGTTTGAAAAATTTTAAAAATTTATTTCGTATTGCGTTAACCGGTTAACCATATGCGTTAACCGGTTAACACTGTTCGGAAAAGTGTTTAGAAAGCACAACTCTTGTGCAGTTACAACCATAATCGCATAACTCTCTGACAACACAACCCTTGTGCCGTCACTAACCCTGATGCACCAATTTCAGACCGTCAAACACATCTCGATTGCTGATTCAGTATGATTGATCAACACGTCATTGCTTCCCCATACTAATGTCGGATCAAGAAGCAAATGACCATTGATCGCTCAAAGGAAAACAACCATTGAGTGTTTGAATGAACGAAACGAGAACACTATATCATATATAATGTATTTTGCATCAAGATTACATATATCATATATATATAACTTGATCGATCTCAATTTAATCTTTGATTCATTCTGTCTTTAATCATATTAATACAGAACAAAAACAGTTATCAGATTCATGGTTTCGTAAGTGGCTCTGATACCACTGAAGGAGAATTGCCATCCAAGGCGCATCGGAATTTAAAAATTTCTCAATTTAGTGATCCTTACGAATGGGCATGATCAGTGATAGAATCATTACCTCTTGTGGCGATCACGAACGTTGAACGATGACAACGTCTCTACTCAGTCCACATGAACGGGTTCCTTCAATCTCAGTGCTAGCTGGTACGAATGAAGGCTTTGAGTGAGAGAGAGGGAAACGAAACTCCAAGTCTTCACTTGAGTTTTAGTCTGAGTGACAATGCATCTACCCAAGGATTCTATTTATAGAACCACTTGTGTGGGCTTCAAGCTAAAAGCCCACTTAAGTGTATTTTGGCCCATATCTTATAATATGCCAAAATCACTTAAGTATTTGGTACCTTACCATATTTCGTCTTCCACTTAAGTGCACCGTACCTTACGGTGTTCCTTAGTTACTCTATTTCTCATCAATCCGTCCTTTGTGTGTGACCCTGTAGGTTTTCGCGGCGTTGGCAATTATATTAAATCACACATTTAACATAATAAACAGTGAGCGGTATCTAGCAACACATCACTGCTACCCAAGACACGAAAATGTCATGTGATCTGACAAAACCTCCTGTGATAATGATTATGTGTATAATTACCCTTTTGTCCTTATGTCTATATTGAACACAAGGTATAGACCGTGTCATCCTTGTCCAGTTCAATATTGGGCCCATAGACATTTATCCTGTTACGCAGGATGGGCAAATTCCATCTAGGACACTCATGTCCCTTAGCATGCTTCGTGGAGTACCCATCAACTGTCTTTATGGTTATCCAGTTACGGACAATGTTGGATCAGCAATAAAGCACTCGACTCTACATCTAGGGTCCACAGTGGTTTTAGGTCGAAGAATGGTATACACCATTATCACCATGAGAATAACTTATGACACTTTGCATAACTTTCTATATAGTATTCTCATAGCGGGTCAATCCGGTATAAATATTACTCTTAATATTCATACCTATGTTTAAGACTTGATAACTCTTTATCCATGATCCATGAGATGTGATCATCAGTCTACAAACATAATAGTCTCAATGCTTTAATGTTATCCCACTTCACAATAAAGCTCGACTACGGATACTTTAAGAATAGTGTCCTTATGTTTAATGTGGTCTCATGATCAAGTCACACTTGATGCATTAAACGGACTAACTATTCTAGGGACTTTATTAAACAAACGTAATAAAGAAAAAGCCTTTTATTATTAATAAATAATTTGATACAAGTACCAAAAGTATTGGCCTCTAGGGCTTACACCAATAACTAATACATTGGACAAAGCGCCCTCCTTACGACCCACTGAAATGTGAAGCGCCAAATTGTGATTCATGCCTTCCTCAGGAAGTTCTTCATCACATAAGCTCAGGTTGTTACAGGGAGTAATGTTAGCAACAATATGGTCAAACTGATCCACAGTCACATCATGTTCTACACAAGTTTGTTCCAATACTCTCTACAATGCTTCTCTGTGTGCCTCAGAATTCATCAATAATGATAACATTGAAATCTTTGACGGCGTTTGGAGAAACTCCTCCATAACATTGAATTCTCTTATCTTAATCAATCGTAACACCTCATCATCATCATTAGTCTTCAACTTGTTGGACTCACCAGACTGACACGTTGGAGCACTATCTGGAACAACTGCAGGAACATCTTCCACAATCTTAGGAAAAACTTGACGGAACACACTGCCACTATGGGTCACCTTCACTACATCTGCGATACTTACCACAGAATCTACAACTGGGAGAGGAACCTCTTGACCCTTTTCACTCATTATGGAATTATACTGATATGGAACAACTTTATTGGATGCATAGGGGATTGGGTCTACCAACCGTATAACCAATGGTGATACCGATCTATTGACATTATTGTTGTTGCTGCTATCAAATTGAATAACTACTCGCTTAGGGGTCTTGAACACTGGCACGATGACATTCACATCATCACCCATATCCCTTGATTGTTGAATTTGAATGACATTGTCATCCATCAACTTTTGAATATCTCTCTTGACAATTATACACCTACGAGGGTTCACACAGCAAATCACACAATTGTCATGGTCATGTTCGCAAACACTAATCAAAAATAGAGTTCTATGCATCTCCATCAAAGACCTGTGGATGCGACATACATCAAAAACTCTAAAATTCCCTAGACAACCGTTCACCATGTTGACAGAAGTGTTACCATGAGCAGGCAACAGGTTGACTTTGACATTCGGCGCTCTGTCTTCAAAGGACACCATACCAATCTTCACAAGCTTCTGAACTTCATACTTCAGTGGGTAGCAATTCTCTATATCATGACCAGGGGATCCCGGGTGAAAAGCACAATGAAGATCAGGCTTGAACTACAACGGTAGTGGCTCGGGAATTTGTGGAGGATTCCTTGGCTGGACTAGATTCTTGAGTACCAAGGAAGGATACAACTCGGCGTACGTCACAGGAATAGGGTCAAAAGGGACCTTTTTCCTATCAAAACTTTGCTGATGATGATTGTTGTTATTGTAATTGGTTCATTATTGCGGTTGTTATTGTTATTGTTGTTGAATTGGAACTGATTGATTAGTTGAATTATTGGAAAAAACTGGAATCACTGAAGATACTTGGTGTTGATGCTGATGGGATTGAGAACTTTTCCTCACATGAGGCCTCCTCTGCCTCCCAACTGATATTGCGTTAGTTTCTCCCACCATACTTTTTGATGGTTGACGCTTCATATTTAGATAAACGACATTCACAGACTCCTTCCTCTAATCTCATCCCCATGTTTACCATCTCGGTAAAATCATTGGGGGCACTTGCAATCACACACTCATAATTAAATAAACTCAGCATCTTCAGGAAAATCTTGGTCATCTCCTTATCTTCTAAAGGTGGACTAATCTGAGCAGCTAACTCCCTCTATCTTTGAGCATATTCTTTAAGTGTCTCCTTGTCCTTATGAGACATAGACCTCAACTAATCTCAATCTGGCGGCATATCCATACTATACTTGTACTGTTTGACAAAGGCCTCACCTAAGTTGTTGAAAGTATGGATGCTAGCATTGTCCAGGCCCATGTACCATCTCAGGGAAGCTCCATTCAGACTATCCTGGAAGTAGTGAATCAGCAGCTGACCATAATAAGTTTGAGTAGACATCTTCCTGTTATACATAACAAGATGGCTCAATGGACAAGTATTCCCTTTGTATTTTTCAAAGTCTGGGACCTTGAACTTCACCAGAATATTGACATTAGGAACTAAACACAACTCAGTAGCACTCTTCCCAAACAAATCCTTTCCTCTTAGAGTCTTCAATTCCTTGCGCAACTCAAGGAACTAGTCCTTAATTTCATCCATTTTCTCATAAACATTTGGACCTTCAGACGACTCAGAGTGGTAAATAGTTTCCTTAACATGAGGCAGAGTATGAATAATAGGAGGAGGCACTAACATGACCGGGCTAGATGCCGACAGAGAAACATAAGTGGGTGCATACCCTTCAGGCACAAAATTAGGTGGCATTCCCCACGGGAATCCAGCTGGCATGGCAGGAACCGACTGGCTAGCTGCCACAAGAACAAATGATAAAGTAATCTCTGATATGACAGTCCTCTGAGGAGGAGGAGGAGTTGCAGGAGGTGGGGACTGCTAGTTCTAAGCAGCTATCACAGACTCCATCAGGGTTGTAAGTCTGGCGATCTCACCCTTTAGCTCTCTATTCTCTTGCTCGAGGTGTTCCATTATTTTCAAACGATTAGCTCGGGTGTTGTAAGGATGGGTTAGCTTAGCTGATACACAAAAGAAGAATTGATAAGACACCTGGCGGAAGAAACCTGTTATGCAAATGATGCATGAAATGCAATGTTTTTTATTTTAATTTCAAGGAACACATGAAGTCTTTCTTGCAAATATTCTTAATTAGCAATAACAATTCAATTGACCATAAAAATCTCTTTTTTTTCATTAAAAAAATTGGTAGGATTACACTGAGTACAATTTCAGAAACGAAAGTACAAATATAAGAGAAAAGGAAACTATCATTCTAAGGATCCCTAACAACTACATCAGATGATCTGGCTATGGGGGCATACTTCCTTCGGATGCGTCGGATCTTGGACTCAAAGGATGTCTTCATCTGAGCCTTCTCAAGGACAAACTGGTCAACAATCTTCTTCCAAGCACCGGAAGGCTGAGGCATACTAGAGGAAAATAAACCCTCTGGTTCTCCCTGTCTCTTCACTGCACGGTCTTCAAGAATCTCAATAAGTGCATCCTTGTCTTTCGACTCAAGTTGTAACTCCTCATGCTTTCGGCTTAAAGCATGGAACCGTTCTTCCCACAAGTCTCTCTCTTGCTTCATCTTGGCAAGTTTATCTTCCAACTCCTCTACATCTTGGTTAGGGAGAGTTGATGGCTCAGACATAACCACATACATATTTCTTTCACAAGCGTATGGCATCTTCAGCTCCAAAGCTCTCTTCTCCACCTAAATAGTATAAGCTTCCAAAGTTACACAGTTGCGTGGACCAAGCTCGGATCTTCCTTTGCTATGGACATTGCACCAAGCACACACCATTCTACTCTTAAAAAGTTGGGATCTTTACCCTCTTGATAGAATAGACCCTCTAACTGAGTGTTGTTAGGTTTATCTCTCAAGGGGAACCCAAGTTGACGATGAGCCAATGTTGGGTTTTAGTTGATTCCTCCTTGCGTACCAATGGGAGGCACGTTAGAGAATTCACCACAACTACCAATAATGTCCAAGCTACTCAATTTAGAATCATACCAAATAATATCATCATTAGTGAGAGACATAAGTCTCTGGGACCACTGTAGACATTGTCGGTTCTCCACGAAAGCAAGCGTCTGAGGCAAGTGCGAAATAAACCACTTGTACAGGAGAGGAACACAACTTAAAATAGTCCCACCACCTTTAGAATTAATCAAATGCAAAGATAAATATATGTCACCCAACAGAGTCAGAACAAGATTCCCAATCAAGAAAGTTCTAATGGCGTTAACATCAACAAAACTGTCAATATTAGGGAACAACATCAAGCCATAAATGAGCAATACCAAGATAGCCTCAAAAGAATCCATGCTACTGGCTTGAGCAAAAACAGTAGCTCTACCAATGAGAAATTCATAAGTCAACCCAAGAATTCCTCGTTTCTTTACCAAAGAAGCATCAATCTCAGATTTTTTTCAGATGAAGAGCTTCATCTATGACATGAGATCCCGGGATCTCCTCTAATCCACTGAAGGGTACCTTATCAGATACGGGTATACCTAAGAGATGGGCATACTCCTCTAATGTGGGCACGAGCTGATAATCCGGAAAAGTGAAGCACCGGTAAAAAGGGTCATCAAATTGAACCAAAACACTCAGAAGTCCTTCAACCTCGTCAGTAGATAACACAAACAAGAGCTTCCCATTACGTTGCTTGAAGTCCATGGGATCTAGTACAAAGGATGACGACTTCCTTAGCTCTTTTAAATCAGGACATCAAAAACTGTAATTCTTAGTGTTCCTTCGTCCATAATCCATGGTTTGAAAATATTTTCAAACAAGACCGTAGTTCTATGAAATTTATTTTCTATGATGAATGTCATGATGCGCATGTATGCATGAATGCAACAATCATACACAAGGGGTCACACACAAGGCAAACACAAATAAATGTCAAGGGATGGATCAATTCATCATCAAGATCAATCATCCATTTTGGTGGATTATGTTTTTCACCTTATCAACATCCAAGTTCCATTGATATTGACAAGACTTGATCAGATCAACCAAGAATCAAAGGGTTTATTGTGAGTCGTGAGCATGAAGTCGGGTTAAGAACCATCCCAAAGGAGTGTACTAAGGATAAAGACCTATAGATCATGTTATACAAAAGTTCCCAGAGTCTTAATCTCATATATCAGATACTACAGGTTAGGATGACTGACTCATCAACCCATAGTATTCTCAAGAGAAACTCGTTTAAGTGTAGTATCGCATAACAACTGTGATCAAGTCTACACTTGAATAGTCTTTGCACTACGTCCTAAATAGGCCAAGTTGGGTTAAATATTCTACGGTCCTCAACTTCTCGGACCTCCAAATTAGAGAAAGTAATGCCTATCCATAAATTACTTGTGTGACATCAGTAGCTCTAAATAGGTCTCCACTGAGTGGGGGATCTCATGCCAACTCTTTCAGGACTACTCCTTTAAAGCCAACATGACTATACCACCCTCCTATCTTAGATTGCACTCAAGTTCGGGTTAGAACTTATCTCACCACATAGAGATCACCAAGCATAACAGACAAAATATCATACAATAAAATATACAAACAAACAATCAAATATACAAATATATACACACAAAAAGTAGGCTAAACCCACTGAGGACTACTCCCCAGCAGAGTCGCCACTTAATTTCGGTAGCGGTAAATTCATGACCATCAAGTGATGGATAAACTTGACGTCAATAAAACCAGAATCGCCACCACGCTTTTATTGTTTCCAAAGGAAAAGGGCAAAAGTACGAACAAAACCCAAAGATAAGAAGTTTTCAAATCAAAACTAATAAAATGCCAGAGAATACAAGTAAGGGGGTTGGTTACACAGAGGGAATGTGCTAGCACCCAAAGTGTCCTAGGTACTCCTAGGGAGCCCTTTTTGTGTGCAAGTGATTTGGTCTAAATGATGTTTGATAAAAAAAAGAATAACCGGATGAGAAAAGAATTCATTTAATTATTTTTTTGACAAGACCTACGGTCTTGTGCATACATACCAACATAAAAATAAGGGATCAAAACCTCATAGTTCGCGGTAAAAATTTAAAATAAGTTGGTGAGTTGATTTTTAACAAAAATTTAAGAAGAGGGCACAAAAGGCCAAAGTTTTGAATGGGGTTGTTAGTTCTTTTTGTATCTTTTGAAATTCAAGTCAATATTGTTAAGTTCATTTATAAGTTTGATTAAGAAAAATATTTTTAAAATTCATTGGCATAAGGCCAATGTTTCTAATCATTAAAATAATGTCTAAGTTGAAAATCACAAACAACGAAGGTTTTGAAAAGAGGGAGAGATTTTTAAAATTAAGAAGTGGGAGGAGATGAAGGGACTATCCTAGACAAGAATTTAAAAGTTGAGGGTTGAAAAGGTCTAACCAATGGGATGCAATCCAACAGACAAAAATGTCATATACAAACCCATTTTCCTTTGGACTTTATCAGGCAACATGCTTAAGCAATATCCGAGCAAATTAAATGAAGGCCATGTCATCAAATAAAGATATCCAAAATATCCAATCAAGAAACTCCAATAGCTAGCAGTCTTCAACTTCGGGTAGCTCTAAGCTGGCTTGATCTTGATCTGAATTCACTTGGTTCTTCCTCCTCTTGCTTGCAGTGACCAATTGAGATGAAAAAGGTAATGAATCCTTGGAGTTTGAATCTCAAAACAGAAGGTGAAATTCAAACTCGATTTCAAAGAAATATTCAAGGTATTCTAGAGCGTAGGGTTTAGAAATGATCTGGAAAGGCTTGGGCAATGCGTGTGTGTTGATCTTGAGGCAATGCAATGATATATATAGGCTATGGAATTCAGTTTTGCACCCTTTGAAATTTTGGCCAAAAATAGAAACAATGGTGCATGGATGCATGGGCATTGATTTGGGCCGAAACCATGATGTAATCCCACTCTAATTCGTGCATAATCGATACTGAAATCATCACATGTAAGCATGCGAAGAGAAATAATCACTTGAATTCAAAACATGCCAAAACAAACCCAACAAAGGAACCATACACAACTCCCTCAATTCTTATTTAAATAAAGTGATCTTAAACTTTTTGGAAAGTTGACATCAAGAGGAACGATTTTCATGTTTAACAATTTTCCATTTGGAGCTTGGATCATGATGAAATTTGAGGTGGAAGTTGGAGAAATTAAACATAGTTAAAAAAATTCTAAGTACAAAGTCAAATGACCACTTCTTCCATCTTGAACAACTTTTGCTATGAGCTTCAAATGAAAATGGTTCCTTCACCAAAGTTGTATATCTTTCATACCTATTCAATTTGGTCACAAAAATCATTTGGATTTTGCATGAGGGAGTTATGCATTTTAGAAGTTGGGGAAAAATGTTTGTTCAATGGTAAATGCCCAAAATGACCTACAATGTTTCCTCTTGGAACATGCCCTTGAAAGTAGAATTCAACATTTCTCAAAGAAGAAAAGTTGGAGAAGACATCTTGAAATTGTTCATGAAACTTGGATGACCTTCATATCATAAACATTGAGCAAGTTATGGTCTTGGCAAGTTGACCTCCTAACTAGGGCACAAACAAAATGACCAATAATCTCTCACCATAAAAAATGAATTTCCAAGCAAAACTAGCTCTTGATGCCAACATGAGAGTTGTTTGAAATGTCACAGGGAGTAAAGTTTCTCTTGAAATCAATTTCATATGACAAAAATCGTAGGAGATAGGGTTTAGGGAACCCCAGTTTTGACCAGTTGACTTTCTCTTTGAAACTTCTTTAAACCAACTTGCAAACTTGAAGTTATCTTGATCTTTGGTACTCATGGAGGATCATACATGCATAATATGATGTAAAATGAAGTATCCATTTCTATATTTAACCAATTGTTGAAGAAACTTGCTGAGGAATTCACACAAGATACCCAGATGAATTAGGGCTTCCAAGGCAAACATGCTTCAAACTCTTGATGAACTCTTGATCAAATTAATAAATTAAGAACATGGGGATTCATATATGATGTTTAGAACCAAATTTTATCATTGTTGGATTGATCTATTTTCTTTGAGGGTCTTAAACCCTAGTTGTGAGTTTGATATGGCATAGGTGGACACACACTACCTACAAAAGAAACAAAGACATACATAGACATATTTTTGGCATTTTGGTAAGTAAACAAAATAAAATAAAGTATGATACAATCAAATGTGCTTGGTTATCTCTCCCAATACAAACCCAATGAAGGATGGGTAAGGAAGATGCCAAGGTGTGATCCCAAAGTTAATGCAAATGATGAGATAGCATGAGGGATCTTAGGGTCAAAATTGGGGTCTTACAGTGCCGAATAAAGAAAACTAAAATTTGCTATTGGGAAGAAAATGGTTGCATTGGGTAGGGTGTGTACCCTCATCGATGCATCAGAGGATCACCATCTAGAAGCCTGATCGAGTCATCAAAATGATCGAGGCGAATCTGAGTTTCTTTAGAGAAGATGTCAATCACATCAACAACTTAACTTTGACCAAAAAATGTCTAAAATTCCACCATGTAGGCCCGTCGGAAGCGAGTATAAATTTGAAGGGTGAGAATGAGCTACAAGGTGAACCTACACCCTCAATGCAGGTTTACCTGGGAGTACAAAATTGTCTGAGGGTACAACCGATAGTCATAATCGGATGGTGATCATGATTGATTCAGACGTGTTGGTTCAGATTTAGGCCTATGTGGCTGAAAATAGAATATTGGTGGCCTTAGAGGTTGAATATTAACAAATAATGGTTGTCAAAACCATTAGGCCTGAGAATTTCTGGGAACATCAATATGGCTTTACCGGCTAAACAACAACTTCAAAAAGTCGAAGGCTAGATTACATCTATGACGATGAGCCTTTGGGGTTCAATAAGAACCCAATAACTTTGATCAGGAAAATGCAGGCACATGATCCTTTGGAAGAGGTAGACTTGGGAGATGGGACGACAAAGAGGATGACGTACATTAGTGAAAAAACGAACCACACTTGAAAGTAGAAGTAATTGAATTATTGAGAGAATTCATAAATTATTTTGCTTGGGACTATGATGAAATACATGGGCTCAACCGTGAATTAGTCGAACTAAAGCTACTGATCAGACCTGACAAGAAGCTTGTGAAGCAAACCCCATGAAGGCTTGCGCCTAACATCATGCCAAAGATTAAAGATGAGATCAAAAGGTTGCTCTATAGCAAGTTCACCAGACCTGCCAGGTATGTTAAATCACTTACTAATATTGTTCCAATTATTAAGAAAAATGATATCCTTAGAGTTTTCATAGACTTTAGAGACCTTAATGCAGTTACTCCCAAAGACGAATATCGAATGTCAGTGGATGAGATATTGGTCGTTATGCGGCTGGATTCGAATACCTAAGTCTCCTTGATGGATACTCTGGTTACAACCAAATTTTCATTGCAGAGGAAGACATAGAGAAAATGAAGTTTCGATGCCCAGAGGCCTTAGGCACATATGAATGGGTAGTGATGCCTTTTGGTCTAAATAATGCTGATACTACTTACTAGAGAGTAATGAACTCAATCTTTCATGATTTCATCAAAAAATTCATGCAAGTGTACATCAATGACATCACCATAAAATCTTCATCCAAGGATGGTCATCTCGACCACCTTCGATGAGCATTCAAAAGGATGAGGAAATATGGGCTTAAAATGAACCCGTTAAAGTGTGTTTTTTGTATTCATGCAGGAGATCTTCTTGGCTTTGTAGTCCATAATAAGGGAATATAGATAAACCCAAACAAGACAAAAGCTATGCAAAATACTGAATATCCGACAAATGAGAAATAGTTGTCGTCCTTGTTGGGAAAAAAACAACTTTCTAAGGAGATTTATTTCAGATCTAAGTGGCAAAGCAAAAGTATTATCACCACTATTATGATTAAAGACAGAAGAAGGTTTTAGATACGGATCGAAACATCAACAAGCATTCGATGAGATTAAGAGGTACCTGTCGAAACCTCCAATGTTGTTACCTCTCATGAGGAACAAAGCCATGAATTTGTATGTTTCTGCATCTGACTCGATGATTGGGAGTATCTTATCCCAAGAAGAAGATGATGAAATCGAAAGATCCATTTATTATTTAAGTCGAATCATGAATGATGCTGAGACTAGATATACTTGTCGCTACCGGGGTTACGATAACGAAATGGGGACTGAAAGTATGTGCCTCTTACAAAGAAAAGGAAAAACACAGAGCCACAACCGAATTTTATTTATTGCTATAAGAAGGAAAGGGGAAGTAGTCGATAAAACCCTCGGGGGAAAGAGATAAAGGAAGTGCAATACAAATAAAGAATTGGCCTCACAATCGAGATTGGGGTTCGGAAGTCGGTTACGCAAGGGGAAGGTATTAACACCCCTCATGTTCATGATACTCCATGAAAACCATTTAAGTTGTCTGCATGTGTGGGTATTTATCTCGTTTATTGCTTTATTTTCAAAAGAGTGTGAAAGAATTGGATTTTGGGTTTTTTATTATTCTGCTCCCCAAGGATTGTGGCCCTTGTGCCTGCGTATCATTCATCGGGTGATGAAGAATCAGAGCTCTGTAGTTCGGAGTAAAAATGTTTCTGGGTTGGTTGATTTTACCTTTGAGAAAAGGTCTTTCGAAGTGATTCCCTAAGTCACAAAAATGAGTTTGATGGGTTGTGTTGATTTTACCTTGAATAAGGGTTTATGAAAAGATTGTTTGTGATTAGATTGTACTAATATCTATGGGCGGAGGTGAATATTCTAGACAAATAAGTCGAATATCTTGTGTCCAAAATAATCAGAGTAAGGGTAGGAGAGTTCCATTATTACTCATTCTCCTCCACTTAAGGCTCGTGGCGCACAATTATAATCGTATTTTTATTGTTTTTTTAGTTTGATTATGAAAATGCCACTTGATGTTGGATCAAGGGTTTATTGATTTGATTATGAAATTGGTGACGTATAAATAAAATACAAATTAACCAAGCAAGAAAGTAAAGGGTCTCATTGTAAGGTAGTCCAAGAGAAAGCCTTGTGTGTGCAAAAATGACCTAAGCTAACAAAGGATAATGGTCTTACAGTCATGTCTCCCTAGGGTAGTGCCATGATGCCTTTCTTACAACAGGTATGTAAGTTACAAATGAAATCCAAAGTTGAAACAATGTATCACAAGATAAGGGCAAGGTCCTCCAAGAAAAGGTCCTAAGATGAAATCCTCTAAGTCTAATGGTTGATTACAAGTGGAATGCATTTTTTTGGTCTTATCCTTTTATCATGTTTTTTTATGTATGAGGACAATAAGTAAATAACAATAATAAACATGCATGATGAGTATATACAATGATTATGATGATGATAATGAGTACTTGAATGTAAATTACAAGGTAAAGGCATAAAAGTAAATCAAAAGGTAATAATAACAATATTACAATAACAATTGTTAATGAGTACAGATGACATAAAATAAACCACAAGACAATAGTAACAAAATCACAATAACAAAGGTTAATAGTAAACAAAGTTAATGAGGTATAGTTAGTGGTTAGTAATATGTCCAAAGTAAACATTTGAGGATTATCTATCCATATGTCAAAAGATTCAAAATATGGCGCATTAGGGGATAACTTATCATTGATGCAAAGTATTTAAGATGATCAATGATCATCTAACAATAGATTTGGAACAATGAAAATTATACAACCCCAAGTACATCTATCAATAGTTTAACAAAAGGAAGATTGTATCACTCTATGATTACAAGTCAACAAGTTTATTATTGATTATGTTAGACAATGAAACAATGATTTATGTAAAAAGTAAACAAGTAATCATAATGGTTAGAGGGTTAGTAAACAATGGGATCAAAATAAGTCAAATGGATTAGCAAGTTAGTATACACAAACATGGCTTCATCTATGTGTCAAATGACTTAGGTTTGGTTGAAATAAAGGCAACCTATCAATGCCTTAAAGTATCATGAATGATTCATTGATTATTCATTGATATATTTGAAACAATGAAGGTTTTATCAACCCTAATCAACCATGGTCATGACCTAATAGATCTCATTAGCCACCATCATTCAAGGCATGAAAAGTCAACCAAAAATGTCCAAATAAAATTAACCAAAGGTGCAATAAAATAAAATAGGGAAAAATAAACCAAGTTTATGTTGGAAATATTTTAATCAGAACTAAAATGGGTGGTGAAAAAAATAAAATGAAATAGAAAATAAATGGTTTAAACATAAGAAAAGAATAAAAAGAGAAAACACAAAATGGGGGGCGCTAGGGGTTGAACCCTTGGCTTGGGGTCATGGGGTCAACCCTCATCCACTGGGCCAAGCGCCCTTTGGTGACTACTCAACGCATCCATGAAATAAAATATTAAAACTAAACAAAATGAACACGTGTGCTAAAAAGAACCAACCAGAACATGACACGACATTCATTTGAGTTTAAAAAAAGCGCGAAGCAATGATCATTGCATCATCTTCAACCTCCAACCATTGAAAATAGAACTCTGGAACTCGTGTTTTTGGAAGGAATCACTCATGGATTCAACCTCCCCACACCTCATCATCCCCATCTCCATACTCATGAGCCATTGATTGGCTCTGAGTCTGGAGAATTTCTCAAGATTTTAGAAATTTGATTTGACCTAAAAATAAAAATAAATGGTTGATACGAAGAAATCTAGGTTTAGACCATGGGGTTAAGCTTCAGAGAGGAATTTCGAGCAAGATGGAAACTTTTTTGAGTGAAAATGGTGAGTGCAACTACCTTATCGAAATCGGTTTTGGAATCAGTTTCAGAATGTGACTCCGGTGAATATGAGCAGCTCAGGGAAGTTGGTTGTAGGTTATTTTGGTGTTTGGGAAAGCTTGAGGGATGTTGTGGGAAGGTTTCTGGGCGACTAAGTGAACTCAGAATGGCCTGAAACTTTGAAAGTGAAACTCTTTTTTTGGGGAAGAACTCGGTTTTGTAGTAGAGGTTTTCGGGCTTAAAAAGCTTGGTTCTTTGATGGAACACCTTCCCCTATTTATAGGGAAGGTGATGGGATGGTTCAGAGGGAGAATGGAGATGGTTTTCTTCAGAAAGTGGTGAAATTCAAAACATGCTCAAACTTGAAACTTGTTGGAAAAGTGTGGTTGTGTCTGACCCGGTAATTTGTCTCCATTTAGTTTGCTTTTCATCTCGCATCCTTTTGGTGAAGAAATGGTGGCTTCAATCAGTGTTGATGCTTCTTTTCTTTTAACCATTTTTGGCAAAATTCTTCTTTTTGACTTTGCTTCGAGTTGGTTAACAATGTGACTTAACATGCTCAATCTGACTTGTACTGGTGTCTTGGAGTGTTTTGCAACATTTTTGGGACTAAATGGCATAAGAACAAACAAGTTTAGTGGCCTAAAACATGATTATGCAAATTATGGTTAAGTGTGGTCTGGCTTATGCAACATGGCAAGTCAACAACTTTGAACTCGAGCCAAATGAAATTTGCTCATGCGTTTTGCATGAAACTTGTGCCAAATACTATTTGCCATGTCCTTGATTAAATGAAAAAAGAACCAGGTCAAAAGGAGTTGTGGTTTGGAAATCACAATGTGGTAAAGTGTGGGTCTTGGGCATGATTCTCGGTCTGGCTAGGAATTTGGACCAGCTTGGTCAATGTAAAAATTGAGGTCCTTGCTCAATGAATTAGATCTTGGACATAAAAACAAAGTTGAAAAGGGACGCAATTAGGAAATTTGGCATAAAGAAGATCTTGAAAATCTTAAAAGGTGAAAAAGTTACGGGCTTTGGACCAAATGGTAGGCCATTCTTGCCAAAATGCGACCAACCAACATGACCAAGAAATGTCATTTTGTGATATCTTGATTTTTAAGGTGCCATGATGGATTTCTGAAGCTCATATGATCATATCATGATGGAAAATTAGGCTTTAAGCTTTGTGGGATGATTTTAAATCAAGTCCATGGGTGAACCAAAGCATTGAAAATGATGAATCAAGACCAAAACAAAGGCATTGTCCCGTGGTGAAATGGATGTTTATTTGATGAGAAAATGGTTGCGAATGACTTGAAATGAAAGTGAAAGAAGTTTTGTATGATGGTATAATCAAATGAGACAAGGAAGAGAATCAAGGGATGCATAAACTAGGGTTTCTTGGACCACAAGTTTCATCAAGAACCAAAGCCAAACAAATCAAGTTTTTGAGGTGCAAAGGATCTATTAAGGTGATTCAAGGGGTTGTGGCATGAACAAAATTTGGATATTAGGGGTCCTCAATGGTATGGTCAAGACTCAAGGTGAATGGGAGCTTGTACAAGCCAAAGAGGATCAAGAATTAGGGTTGAGGTCCTTGGGCGACCAGATGAATCTTCACATGTCTTCAATGGGGACTCACCATCCAATTGGGGTTTTGGAGAGTGAGTGAGATGACTTGAGTGATCCTCCAAGGTCCAAGGATGCTTGAGAAAGTAGATTAGAGTTAAGGTGGCTTAGGCACACCTCAACATGATCAGGGGTCTTGAGGATTCAAAGATGAACCCCTATGACTTGAGTTCGTACTTGTGGATCATTGTGGATGTATATGCATATAAGATGATGTATGAGGGATGCATTCTCACGTATTAGGGTTATGGAGGGTGATATGGAGGTAGGGTAAATTTGAGGGTATGATAGCTTCCCCTATTTAATCATCTCAAACTTGAATGTATGGATAGCAATGGCTTCCAATGCGTTCAAGGTAGGAGGGGATTAAATACCAAAAGAGTATCTAGAAATTTTTCCTATTAGGGGTAATAGTGATATGAGTTGATTTTCTGGGGATTATATGTGAGAAAGTTTTTATGGGATGGCAGATGATCTTGATATGAGACCAACTACTAGGGAAATGAATATGGTATTTGGTGCTTTGCTGGGGGGAATATGGTTATGATAATTATGCATTCAATATGGTATATATTGTCACTACCGGGGTTAAACACAATAACAAAAAACCGGGACTTTGAAATGAACTGCCTATCAAAGGCAAAATCAGAAGAATCGCCACGAAATTTTATTTGTGTGCCTCTATCGGAGAGGCGAGGGAAATTATCGATAAAACCCTCAAAAAAGATAAGCGCACGAGAAGTGCTAGAAAGGGATAAGGAATTGGTCTCGCAACCAAGATTTGGGTTTGGAAGTCAATTACGCAAGGGGAAGGTATTAACACCCCTCACGTCCATGGTACATCATGGGAACCATTTGGGTTGTTTACGTATGCAGGGATTTATCTTGTTATGGTTTTATTTTTCAAAAGAATGTGTGTGAAAGAGAGGGGTTTTGGTTTCTTATTATGGTGCTCGCCAAGGATTGTGGCCCTTGTGTCTACTTATCACTCACCGGGGATGAGGAATTAGAGCTTCGTAGTTCGGAGTAGAAAATATTTGTGTGTTGGTTGATTTTACGTTTGAGAAAAGGGTTTTCAGGATGGGTTCCCTAAGTCACAAAAATTAGGTTTGATGGGTTGTGTTGATTTTACCTTTGAGAAAAGGGTTTACGAAAAGTATGTTTGTGATTAGATTGCACTAAATTCTAGGGGCGGAGGTGAATATTCAGGACATTCTCACTCATTCTCCACCACTTAAGGCTCGTGGCGCACAATACTAATCGTAGTTATTAAGTGTTTTGAATTTGATTATAAAAAGGCCACTTGACATTGGATCAAGGGTTTGTTTATTTGGTTGAGAAATTTGGCTTATGCGACATTAATGCAAAGTAACCAACAAGAAAGTAAAGGGATCTCATTGTAAGGTAGCCCAAGATAAAGGTTTGTGTGTGCAAGGGTGACCTATGCTAAGCAAAAGGATAATGGTCTTACAAATATGTCCCCCTAAGGTGGTGCCATGATGCCATTCTTACAACCGAAATGTAAGTACAGATAAAATCCAAAATTTGAAACAAAGTATCACAAAAGAGTAGTGAAAAAGGCCTCGAAGCAAAGGTCCTAGAATGAGATACTCTAAGTCCAAGTGGATTAAAGTGCAATGGATTGTTTTTGGTCTTATCATTTTATCATGTTTTTTTAAGTGTATGATAACTATAAAGTAAATACAAATGGTAAACATGCATGGTGAAGTTTATACAATGAATATGATGACGATGATGAGTACTTAAATGTAAATGACATAAAAGTAAATAACAAGGAAGTATAACAATGATAATAATAATAAAAGGTTAGTAAGAATCAAAGTTAGTGAAGTTAGGTTAAGTTAGCAAGTTATAAGATCAAAGCATAACATTAACAATGTGATAAGGGTTAGCATGTGGTATAAAAAAATGATTATTATATTAGTGGGTTAGTATAAACAAGAGGAACAACAATGTATCAGATGAATCCACAAGCCAACAAGTAAGGCTTCATCCACAAATCAAATGACTCAAGTTATTTGAAATAGGGGAAATCTATCCATGCTTCAAAGTACCATGGATGAGCACTTGATCATCCAATGGTAGGTTTGAAGTATGGAAGGTTTTAATTAACCCTAAACCAAATAAGTCATGACCTCGGTGGATTTCATTAGTCCATGAGTTCAAGACTCCATAAGTCCCTCAAAAAATATCCAAATGAAATAAAACAAATCAACAATAAAATCTAGAGACAAAAATAATGGGAGTTTATGTTCAAAATATTTTCATAATAATAAAATAAATTAGTGTAAAAAATAAATCAAAGTTGGTTATAAAATAGGATAAAAATAAATAAATTGAAAGTGAAATAAAAAATAACTAGACATTCTGCACACGATGGGGGTTGAACCCTTGACTTTGGGGTTATGGGGGGTCAACCCCCTCTCCCACTAGGCCACAAGCTCGGTGTAGTCAACAAATAGACCAAAACAATAAAATATTAAAACAACAGTTAAAAAAACTCGCGCGCTAGCCAACCATTCAGAGTGGGACACGATTTGCTTTTAAATTCAAAATTTTGCACGAGGTAACGACTCGGGGATGTTCAACATCCAAACTTCAAAAATCATACTCCATGAATCTGTGTTTGTAATCAGATTTTTTCAAGGGATCTTATTGTATAAACATAAACAAATCATCCTTCACACTCATGAGCCATTGATTCGCTCTGAGTGTTGAGTTTTCTCTCACAAACCAAAAAGATGAACTTGACATAATTTAAAAATTAAATCCTATACATTGAGTAATCAAATATGCAACCTTAAGGGAAATGATCAGAAACCAGAAGATTATTTCGAGGGAAGTGGTAACTTGTTTGGTTGATGAAGGTAAAGGGGACTACCTGATCAGAAACAGCCCAGGGAGGATTTCTGATGGTATGGCTAAGCTAAGAGGTGAAGGGAAGTTAGGTGTTTGGAAGGTTTGAATGCTGATTAGTGAAGGTTGTAACAGGGTATTCGTTACCATTAGAGATATTGACTAAATCCAAGGTAAACCATACAAGTCGAGTCGCCACCGCACTTTTATTTATTCAAAGGAATAGTTAGAAAGCGAACAAAAACCTAAAAGTTTTATCGAAACAAAAACTAGTAAAAAGTCAGAGATCGGGGTAAGGGGGTTGGTTATGCAATGGGATGCTTTTAAGCACCCAAAACATCCTAGGTACTCCTAGGGAGCCCTTTTCACACTTGTTGTAAGGTTGGTATTTTGTGAAAATTTGTTTGTGCAAACATGATTGAAGAGGTGAGAAGAGAATATACAAGTTAATTACAATTTGTGTTTGGATGGATAAACACATTGCCTACGTACCATCTTAAAAAAGATTAGGATCAAAACCTCGTAGTTCGGGGTAAAAATTTCAAAACAAGTGGGTGAATTGATTGGTCCAAAAGCCTTAAGGTCTTTTGTTATCTAAGGGAGAAAACTCAACCTAAAACCACAAATCCACCATGTGAGGATAACTTCAACATGCTAGTGAGGGGTTAACCCTATAATAAGCATGGAAACCTCATTGTCCATCACTAAGGATATAAGTGAGTATTACATCTACCTCAAGGATAACTCAAACCTAATAGCTAAAGGTTATGAAAAAGTTTTGATTAAGAAAGTGGCCATTGAAACCACAAAAGTATTTGAATGAGTTATATTTACCAATGAAAAGTATTTACAAAGTATGGTAAAAGTTGACTTAAAGATTCAACTCAAAATAAGTGTTATGAAAAGAAAGTTGGAAAATAAAAAGCATAAGGCTTAGGTTTCTAATGTTGGAAAACAAGTGTTAAATGTTTGCACAAAAGTTTTGGCTTGGGTTAGAGTGGAGGGAAAAAGAAGAATGGCTAAAGTCCTAATCATACAAGAGATGAAGGATAAGAAACAAAACCACAAATGGAGTTCCTCTCTTGATATCATATTGATGATCCAAGTAGCTCCCATCCTTTGGAATATACAAGCAAAATAAGTGTAAGCTCAAGCAATCAACATAACAAAACAAGCTCTTAGAAGATCCCCAATGTCTCTTGTATCTTTCGCTTTGGATGAACATGGCAATGGTTCTTCAATTTGGCTCACATAGGATTCCCTAGCACAAAAGCACACACATCAAAGAGTTCTATGAAGCAAATCAAGCATGGACAAGAGTGAGTTTAGATAGTTGGTCCTTCTAATCCATCTTTAATATTAAGGTCCTTTTACTCCAATTTTGCATAGGGAATGTCCTAGAAAACTAAGTCCATTTGTCCATTTTTGCATTTGGTCCACAATAATCAAAACAAAACACAAGCACAATAATATATACACAATTATGTGCTCAAGTGAGTAAAAGGCAAATTGCATTAACATAAACATGTGCTCAAATGAGCAAAGGAAAAAGCAAATGAATAGTATGTACAAGAATAGTAAATTGCATAAATGTAAAGAGCATGTAGTAAATGTTAATGGTTTATGGTTAGTGTTAGAGTTAGTGTGCCATAAGGCAATTTGGCGCTATGTTAAGCAATCGTAATTGGACTTATGTAGAAGTCACAACTATCTGAGGCCGGTCAATAATAATGTAGGCAACAACACAAGTTAGAGATTTTAATTAGTGAATCAAACTCCAACAGCTTGCCATGCCAAAAAGAAGATGAGAAATGATCTTGTATTGATTTAGGTTCTTTGCATGATTTAGGAAGCAACATATCCTTAATGCAAAGCCATTCACTTGATCCATGATCAAGATGAATTAGATTTGAATCAAAGAAGATTAAACCTCCATGTATCAATGCTAACCACCAATCTTTAACTCATTGATCAAAAAAGAAAAGAAGAAGAAGAAGAAGAAGATGGAGAAATAAAGTGCATTAATGGAAATGTAATGAGATAATCAACAAGCATTGACCAAAGATAGAGAAGATCAAGGTCAAACAATAGAAAACAGAAGCAAGATGAAGATTAGAAGTCAAGAAACAAATAAAAAAAATTTGGTATTTTTTAATATTAAAATAAAACTTGAATTAAAATAATAAAGAAAGGTCAAACTTCAAACTCACTTCAAATCAACTTTGAAAAGTCCAAGTGAATTATCCCAAGTTCAACAAGGTCAAACAAAGTTTGACAAAAAATTTCAGCATTTTTAGAGGTCAGAAACTATTTTAAATCAATTAAAAATACATAAAAATAACCTAATTGAACAAAAATCTCAAATAAATCTCAAATCAATTAATAAATTGATGAGAATATTTTTCATAGATCTATCATTATTCAAAGAGGTTTGAAAAATATTTTTGTATTTTTTGGATATCAAAAACTATTTTAAATGAATTAAAAATAAAGAGAAAAAAGAAAATTACTAAAAAAATATCAAATGATAAAATAAAAAATATTAATAATCATTTTTAGAAAGTAGAAATTAAAAGGAGAAAAATGAAATTGGTCTCATATTTTTTGGACCAATAATGAGAGAGATATGAATTTTTAAAGTGAAATGGAATTAAAAGAAATAAAAGAATTAAAAATCAGAAAATAGAAAACAAGGAAATACGTGGACCGCTTGATGAAACTTCATTAATTGACGTGGATCATCACCCAACTGAGAAGCGCACGTTCACCATATGCGTGAGTCAAATGCAACACACCATGCCATTAATAAAGTCATAAGGTTAGACGTGTGTGATTGCATCTGGAAAAAGGAATGGACGATCCAGATCGAATATGGAGACCAGACGGTGGCCAGCGCCACCGTCTTCTCCGGCCAAGTTCAAATTTTAAGAGATTTAAATGGTAACCAAAAGGCACGATCCAGGCATCAATCGAGGGCTGGGGTGATGTACATCACCCCTGTACCAACCAAATCCATTCTAGATCTCTATATTGAAAGAAATCAGAAGTGGAAGATCTGTGGTGTTCATATAAACTTCATGATTTTGAAAATTGAAAGCACAATAATGTTGCCTCTATGCAGTGGACTTCAGATCACACAACAACAATGAGAAATAAGCATTATGTAAGCTGATTCGAACAAAAATAACAGTTGAGGTAAACCTCTGATTTGCAGGGCTTTGAGTCACAATTCTTGGATGCTATTGCTTACAGTCCACACTATAGATCAAGGAGAAGAAGGTTTAGGAACTTTAAGATCTGAAAATTGTTCAAGGAAACCAAAGTTCAGATCTGAAAATTTTAGAGAAAAGTGAGCTAGTTCCTTTAGTGAGGGTTGTGATTTCAGTTTAGCAGCAATTGGGGCGCCTTTAGGTTCAGGAATTATGAAGCTATGGCATTGTATTTATAGGCTAGGCAATGCTGAATGCATGATTTCAAATTTGCATGAATTGAAAGGGCCTCCATGCATGGGCCTGTACAGGCGCATGGAGGGCCCAACTCCAACTGGATTTGGTAGCTGATGCATGATGAAGTAAATTGGTCGTGCAGATTGGATGGTAATAGCTCATGCAATGCAAATTAAATGATTTTCCAAAATTGCACCATTATGCTCAAGCCTTCGAAAATGCTATTCCAAAAATAGAAACACCACCTCATGAGTAATGGTTGGAAAGCTTATTGCATAAGGATAATTTGTTATGTTGATCAAAACTCCATTTGGGCCTTGGAAATTGATGAGAATTGGCCATGAAGTGTAGGGTGCAAAACATGCACATGTGAGATTTTCAAAATTGGCCAAAGTTCAAGCCCTTCTGTCTCAGTGATGCAAGTTCCAAATGAAAAAATCTTCAAAATCAAAGTTGTATAGTTTTTCAAGACAATCAATTTGGACTTAGATTTTGCATCATTTGGATTTTTGATGAAGAAGTTATGGGCACTTGAAGTTGGACATTTTCACATTTCAATGCATTTGGTCCAAAGTGACCTATAATGTTTTGCATTATCACATGTATTTCTTTTGAGATTTTAAAATTTTTCTCAACATAACATTTGAAGAAGACATCTTAAGCTTTCCAATTCATTTTATCCCACCTCAAAATCATGAAAAATGAAGGAGTTGTGTGCTTGGGAAGTTGACCTAAAATTAGGGTTTCAGTCAAAATGACCTATAATATCTTGGAATGGATGATGACCTTCCAAGATTCAAACCAAATTTTGATGAACATTAAAGTTGTTCATATGGTCTTTAAGAACATTTTTTCGCTTGGGATAATCTCCATTTGACCAACACATCAAAAGTTAGGTCTCAGTGTATTTCAAAATAGTTAGATGAATTGACTGATCAACTTCTCAAGTCCATGCCTCATATCTTGATGAATTAATGTTTAAGGACACTCAATAAAGTTCAAATATGCATGAAATGATGAGTGAAATAACTTCCCTTGATTGTATTTGATCATGGCTTGAGGTTGCTTCATGAGCAAGGCATAGTTGATGAACAGAGGAATTAGGGTTTCCTTGGGAAACAAGCCTCAAACCCTTTGATTTGCTTTGATCAAAATGATGAATTGAGATACTTGGGAGGCATATTTTATGGATGAGAGTGTCGCGTACGCGAAAAACAACCGGCGAGAAAAAGACACAAAGCCGCCACCGTGCGTTATTTATCCCAAAGGAGGGAAAGGAAACGCTCGAAGTAAACCTGGAAAGGAAATGGTCTTACGACCAGAGATTGCAAGGATCGGGAGTCAGTTCCGCAAGGGGAAGGTATTAGCACCCCCTCACGTCCGTCGTACTCGACGGGATCCACGCTCAGAAAGAATAGAAAAAGGTTGCTAAATAACTGCTCAAAAACTGCACACACACTGGAATAAAACACAGGTGAAAGAAGACGGAGAAAGCGGACTCGGCAGGATGTCGCATCCTGGGCCTACGTAGTTTGTCAGACACAAACATCATAGTCGACGTAGTTCGGGGAAATGGGAAACGTGCTCGCTAGGACATCGCATCCTATGCATACGTATCTTCTCTAACCAGAGTAAGAATCAGAGCACTCGTAGCTCGGCTAACGCACGCCGAAACAGAACGCTGAAAGACGCTGAGACGCCAAAAGAAACACACAAACGGAAACAGACTGCCAATCGCTGGGCTTACATCCGACTCCGAACAAAGAAACGCAAACAGGAAACCGAATGCCAATCGTGGACTTACATCAGACTCCAGACAAAGGAACGCAAACAGGAAACCGAATGCCAATCGCTGGACTTACATCAGACTCCAGACAAAGAAACGCAAACAGGAAACCGAATGCCAATAGATGGACTTACATCAGACTCCGGATAAGCAAACGCTAACAGGAAACGGAATGCCAATGGCTGGTCTTACATCCGACTCCATAAAAGAAACAGGAAACAGATAGCCAATCAATGGTCTTGCATCTATCTCCTAACACACACACAAAGCCGAAGGGTCTCGATTGCAACTAGGGCAAGAGAAAAGGAAGGTCTCGATCGCAACGAGGGCGAGAGAAAAGGAAGGTCTCAATCGCAACAAGGGCGAGAGAAAAGGAAGGTCTCAATCGCAACGAGGGCGAGAGAAAAGGATTAAAGTTAGTTGTCAGTCAAACTCGACAACACATCGCATCTCGTGCCTACGTATCTCATCTGGACATGAGAATCAGAGTTGCCGTAGTTCGACTAAACTATTTCTGTTGGTTTTGTGTTTTTTAGATGAACGACGTCACTACGCAATCTACCGGATGCTCGACCTTTGGAGACTTACTCACCTGTAGTAGAAGGAGTTAACGTGTCCTTGAGAGGGGAAATGTTTGTTTGTGTTTTAGGAAAGCTCACGCAAGAAAGGAAGTCCTAGACGAAGGAACCGTGCTACCTTAATTGACATGCAAACGAGACTATGCGAAGTCTAGCAAACCTAGGGGATACAATCACACCACACAAACATACAACATGAAGTAAACACGCTAACAAGGGGGCTCAAACATCAAGGGTGAGGCTTTAGTCAAGGGGTCATATAAACCTCGACAAACAAGTTGGGCTTTAGTCAAGGGGTCATATCAACCTCGACAAACAAGCCAACTATAGGGGTCTGGAAGCTCTTAACCACTGACATTGACCGTCAGGGTGAGCAGATGAAAGCTAATGAGGGTAAGACCTCATAGCTCTTAACCCGGGCCTGGGTGAGCTTGAATCAATGAAAACGTGGGAGTCCAGAATGTGGGACTCTATTCCACTTGACTGACTCTATATACAAGGATCTTGGGTGTTTATTCAAATGCATCAGCACGTAGTGCGAGCAAGATGAAAGACTCAACTGAATAGCAGGGGACTAACTGCTAGTCCCTTCTATCTTCCAATTGCCTCTTCACTTAGGAGGTCTTGAAGTACATGGCACAAAAGTAAACAAACACAGTCATTGCCTCTTAAGGAGGACTTCAGCCAAATGCCTGCCAAAAGAAACGACAAGGCTTCCAGACTACATGGAGTTAGATAATTATTACCTAGGTGGTATGCCAACCAAAAGCAAAGCAAAGCAACTCAAGCAATGAGTTAAAGCGGCTAAAGTACCTGTAAGAAAATCAAACAAGTCAATATTTACATTCAGGCAAACCAAACAGACAGTCAACTGTGAGACAACCAATATACACAATGCAAGTCAACAACTCAAGTGAGTTCATCACCAAGGAACCTACAACACAAGAAAGGTTAGTGGACAAAAAATTTTGCATCTCAATTCATGAGATCAACATCAACCATCAAGACTAGAAGCTTGAACCTGAAATGCAAAACTCAAAAGATGAGTACAAACCACAAGCACCAAGGCTAGGGTCAAAGACAATGCCAAAAGTCAAAACAGCAACCAATATTCAACATGAAGCTCATTTAATCAATCATGAACATGTCTTAAAAAGGACCAAACCTAAATCAAATGGCAAAGTCATCTCATGAGCAAGATATGGCAAAGGCAATTACAAAGCACACAATTGGACATCAAGAATCAAAATTCCATATTAAAACAGAAATGAATCAAACAATCATGAAAAATTTTATGTGTACACAGTATGTCAAACACAATCGTCCTGCCAAAAATTAGAATCAACAGAGCTCAATTGACCTAGAAATGAAAATGAGCAAGTATGACATCAAATTGTCTGACACACATTGTCACACCCCACATTCATGTGTCCAAAACAGAGATGAAAAATGCTAAAAATGCACAACCAAGCCTCAAAAATCATGCAACACGTTGGGAATCAGCATACCAAATTTCAAATCAATTGGCCAATGTATGAGCATTTCACAATAGAATGAATGAAGCATGTCACATTTGCATACATGTCCAAAGAGGCCAACACAATTAAAATTCCAGAAATGATAAAATCATGAAATCAGCATCACAAAACAATAGACATCCATATGAACATGTAGCAAAAAACTGGAAGTGATTTGGATTAATTTTCAATTTATAATGATTTTTTGAAGTTGGAGAAAATATTGAAATAAAAATGAAGAACAAAAGATGATAAATTGGAGAGAAATGGAAAAATGTGAATTAAATTTGAAAAATGCTGGAGCGGAGGATCGAAGGAGGTACAAGCGCTACCAATCAAAACACAGCGTTTTGGTTTGGAAAAATAAATGGAAAACGCATGCTCAGCAAGGATCGAACCGTGTAGCAAAGAAAACAAGCGCTGGGAGAATAAAATCCACAAAAATTACACAACCAGGAACCGAACCTGGTATGACCAAAGGCTGGCGTGTTTTGATCAAAACGCTGCCGCTTCATTAAATGAAGTGGCGCCTGGTCAGCAAGTCAAGCATACGTGGAAGCAGTCAAGGAAACAAGAGCCAATGGTTGTGCCAACAGAGCGCACACGCAAGCGCCAGCAAGGAAATATTAAAACAAACAAAAGCCATAGGAAGGGATCGAACGCACGCTGCATGGGTGAAAGGCGTATCTACAGTGGAATTGAAAGCACTGAACCAGAGGGAACCCTAGACTATTCATGCACGGTGAGGTATGGTGGTTTCCACCGTCTTCTTCATGAAGACGGTGGCGCTACAATGACAAGCTCCAAAAAAAATTCCAGAAATAGGCAAAATATACATCATTGGAAGTCTCTCATCAAGCACAACACGGATCGAGCAATAATCTGGCCTAAAACTCAATGAATAAAGAGAATCGAACCAAAACATTTTTGCATCCAAAACTTTAAATCATCATAACACAGTCAATACTTCACCATTTTTTATGAAATCTATATCAGAATGCTCAGCATGAGAAGCTCTACAACATTATGTGCATAAAAAGGAGAAATGAGAGGTTCGAAATTCCAACCTCTTGAAGAGCAGTCACTGGAAACAAGCGATTCAAGGCCTTGCAAGTGTCCAGATCCAATCCTGAGATGATATTATGAAGCTTTGTGCGTGAATTGAAGCTTGAGATGGCTTGGATCTAGCTCAGATTTCAACTTCCATCTTCATGTTCTTGAGCTTGATGTGCTTGATTCTAACTCGAATTCTTCAATCAAGAGCTTGATCTACACTCAATGATGATCAGAGAACAAGAATATGCAATAAAATCAAAGTGTTATGTGGAAGAAATTGAAGTTTCAATGGAGAGCAAAAATGGAGGGAAAAGAAATTTTGGATCTAGAATGAGCAAAAACTCTGAAATTCTGTTATGATTTGATTTATATATGGTCTCTTAATCACATCCAAATCAAAATTAGGCATGAGTTAATTATGATTAGTGAAAATAAGGTGCATGACCAAAAATGGAAAATTGTGGAGGTGCATGGCAAATTGGACGTGAACAGTAACATGTGCATGGGTAAATTCACTTAAAATCATCTCATAAGCTTAAATGTAATGGTATTTTGTTCATATGATGCACCAATTTTGAATTTAGCATTTTCCTTTCAAAATATTCATGAATCAGCAAATGGTCATGTGATGAAATTTCATGCAATGCAATGATAGGTTTGGAAATTATAGGTCAAGAGAAGAAATATGCAAAAAGAGTGACTCATATTGGAGCTTTGGATCAAAAGTTATGGCTCGTTGAAGTTCCATGCACACTTGGCAATCATTTGATCATATCTCCTCAACCATTCATCAGATGCTCATGATCTTGGACTTTTTGGAAATGGGAGAGAAAGATCTTCAACTTTCATGTTGGACAAAAATTCATTTGAAGCTTCTTTGATATTGGAAAGTCAAGTTGAAAGTGGTCCAAAAACTTGCCAGTTTTGGAAACTTGAAATTACAGGTCACTTTACATTTTTGGAAACTTTTGATCTGGCTTCAAAATCTTCAAGGTGGATATTTTACATGATGAATGAACCTCTTTTGGATATGAATGAAGTGTCTCAAGCCATTTCTCCACCTCCTAGCCTTCAATTGACTTCCAGTTGAACTTTATGGGCCCCAGGTGACTTGAGACTGCACTGTGGACTTTGAGCCTCTTAGCACTTGGCAAAGTGACTTCAAAACGAACCTTGGTTCATATAAGCTCTCTAGAACAACCATGTGGCTTTCATCTCAAGGAAATGCTTGGTCTCTTGCACTGGTGAATCTCTTGATGCCAATGCTAGATGCAATGATGCAATGCAAGATGTAATGTTAATAACCTAAAAAAATTGGAATGTATGCATGAATGGGGGGTGCAAATTTGAGGTGCTACAGCTGCCCCTATTCAATCAACTGGGAACCTGAACGCATGAGAGCAACGGCTGTCAGACCTTCAAGGTAAACAGGGATTGAATACCAAAGAACCATAGAATTTTCACTCTGAGGGGGATGATCAAAGAAAAGAATGTTCACCAATGGCAGCTTCCTTTGGGGATTTGATATTTATCACTGGAAGGAATCATGACCAGACATTTACCGATGACTGGGAAAGAACTCGACCAGACATCAACGGATGAATGGGAGAAAGAAACCACGACCAGACGCCAACGGACGAATGGGAAGAGAAACCTTGACCAGACGCCAACGGACGAATGGGAAAGAGAAACCACGACCAGACGCCAACGGACGAATGGGAAAGAGAAACCACGACCAGACGCCAACGGACGAATGGGAAAGAGAAACCACGACCAGACGCCAACGGACGAATGGGAAGGAGAAACCACGACCAGACGCCAACGGGCGAATGGGAAGGAGAAACCACGACCAGACGCCGACGGACGAATGGGAAAGAGAAACCACGACTAGTCGCCAACGGACAAATGGGAAGAGAAACCACGACCAGACATCAACAGACGAATGGGAAGAGAGGAACCACGACCAGACACCAACGAACGAATGGGAAAGAGAAACCACGACCAGACGCCAACGGACGAATGGGAAAGAGAAACCACGACCAGACATCAACGGATGAATGGGAAAAGAAACCACGACCAGACGCCAACGGATGAATGGGAAGAGAAACCACGACCAGACGCCAACGGACGAATGGGAAGAGAAACCACGACCAGACGCCAACGGAAGAATGGGAAAAGAAACCACGACCAGACGCCAACGGACGAATGGGAAGAGAAACCACAACCAGACATCAACGGATGAATGGGAAGAGAAACCACGACCAGACGCCAACGGACGAATGGGAAAAGAAACCACGACCAGACGCCAACGGACGAATGAGAAGAGAAACCACGACCAGACGCCAACGGACGAATGGGAAAAGAAACGACGACCAGACGCGACTGAACGAATGGGAAAAGACTCGATGTTACGGACATCGAAAGATGATGTCTACTGACACCAAAAGAAAGGACACACACGGGTGTCAACACGACACCTACTGGCATTGTAAGGATGACATCTACATATGCCAAAACAAGGCAGACGCTCGCCGGGGACTACGCTGGGGAGTCAAGCTTTCCTTCCACGGACGGGTGAGGAAATAAACCTCTTTGGGGATTACCAATCCTGAACGCTGACAAGAGCAACTACAGCAAATGCGCAATACGGATGTTGAAAACTGATCCGCCTCTACTGGGGATACGATTCAAGCCCGCAAGATGCAAGGGGAGGAAAACTCATGCTGGGAAAGCAAGTGATCACTTTGCTGAGCACACGATCCCTGATTCGATCTCCCAACTCTGTGGGGAGTAGCACTACTGGGGATGCTTGCTGATCTGTCATTCTCGAAACGGCAGAGAAACCCACTCAACTAGGGAGTCACTTGTTGGGAAAGCAACAACCTTCCAACCATGCTGGGGAAACCAATTCTGCTATCAACCCAGACGACCGAACGTCACGATGCTAAACTCCTCAGAATAACATCACCGACCAGCTCAACCAATTCTTGAATGGTAACCACGGCTTAGGGCTAGTTTATGCTTGCAATGTTGATGCATGAATTTTACAGCGTAATGCTCCATAACCATGGAAATGCTACGCAATTAATGATGCAATATGCTATGCTTATCTAAATGATGAATGCATAAAACATATCCCCCTCCGGGGACTCTACTGGGGAGCTCGAGGAACTCTGCTGAGGAACTTGATGTCATTCCAATCTCCACCCTGCTGGGGAATAGCACTGCTGTTGGGAAAAAGACAATCCTCACTGGAGATGACCTTCACCGAACTCGATCCGCTTGGGGACTTCGCTGGGGAAAACAAACCACGCCCACCTCCGCTGGGGAAACAGCAACCTTCAGACTTGCTGGGGAAATAACATTCTCAAGCCTGCTGAGGATATAGCAACCTTCCGACTCGTTGGGGAAGTAACAGTCTCGGCCCTGCTAGGGATTACAACAAACTCAGACTTGCTAGAGAAAAACATTCTCAACCCTGCTAGGGATTACAGCAAACTCCAGACCTGGATGGGGGAACTGCAAACTCAACCCTGCTGGGGATTACAACACTTCAGACCTGGTTGCTGAGGAACAACCTACCCACAAACACCTCCGTCGGGGATATGGCAACCTTCAGGCTCGCTGGGTACACTAACAGTCCTTAGACTTGCTGGGGAAATACTCTTCTCGACCCTGTTGGGGATTACATTCTCAACCCTGCTGGGGAAGATAACCAAGCTCCGGCCTGGTTGCCGAGGAAACACTGATCTCGAATCCGTTGGGGAGATAACGACCTCGAACCTGCTGGGGAGATACGGCCTATTTAACACGGAACGCCCGTCAATTCGTCGAACACTGGCATTCACCATCCAACCACAGTGTAAACTTTCCACTTTTGAGAGCTCCCAGTCTCATCTGGTCTCTTCTGATTCATCTCCTTGTATTCTCGACTTTTCTCTACTTCGAGACAATCGATCTCCTCAGATCCGGGCCAACTCTCTAGTCCTCAGACTTTGAAGAGTCTTCTTGATTACCCTCTAGGATCGTTGTCATTCTTTCGCCGTCTTTTCACCGTTCCTCAATCCCTTGTCCCTGATCGGACTCTGCGGGGATCTCTTGTTCCACATCACAACCTGCAAGTGAGTGAAAATATCTAACAGCACCTGCAAAAGAGATCATTAGATAAAAACATGCCCCAGGCGTGCCAAAATTTCAACACCTAGGTCACTCAAACTTCCGAATAAGATTTCACGTTTTCAATCTTATAAACATGCATCGGAAGGGACCTCTATGTCTCAAAATGCAAAGATTCTTTATCAGAATAAACGGATGTTTTTGCAATCAAAGCGGTAATGAAAACAAAAACAAAATTATTTGACTGACTATGCATTTTATTGACTGAAAAAGGTGGCTCATGACTGAGCAAAACACCGGAAGCAATCCCTGAAAAGAGGTAATTGCGCCCAAAAGGAAAAATCTATCCTAATGGCAATGTGAAACCGTGATCTCATCGGGTTCAACTCGGTTACACCCATATGTCCTCAAGACTTTCCGCACTGTCTGCCTTCTGAACAAGAGGCTTCCGACCGATCTCTGCCGGGGATTATCCATGGTGTCTTAACCAAAGTACAAACGATCATGCTGGACGCAGTTGTTCGTTTCAATCCCTCTTTTGCCTGGACCGCCCTTTCGGGTTTTCAGTCCACCGGGATACCCTTTTTTGCCCAAGCCGCCCTTGTGGGGTTTTCGACTTGCCGGGTGTACATATTCTTTTTTTATCCTTTATCCCTAACTTTTGCCCGAACCTTTTTATTTTTCTTTTGGTTCGCCAGGATACCCTTTTTTGCCTGGACTCTTTTATTCTTTTCGTCCAGCGGTCTATTATACGAAGTATTTTTTAACTGCGCCCGCATTCAGAGGGGATGGAAAATCCTCGCCATCCATGGTCGTCAACAATAAGGCTCTGCCAGAGAAAACCTTTTTTACCACGAACGAACCTTCATAATTGGGTGTCCACTTGCCCCTACGATCGTTTTGAGGAGGAAGTAACCCTTTCAACACCACGTCTCCTACATGATATACACGAGGTCGCACCTCTCAGTCAAAAGCACGTCTCATTCGCTGTTGGCACAACTGCCCATGACAAACAGTTACCAGCCTCTTTTTCTCAATTAGGCTCAACTCTTCGTACCGAGTCCTTACTCACTCCGTCTCTTTCAATTTCACGTCCATCAGGACTCTCAACGAAGGAATCTGGACCTCAACTGGTAGCACGGCTTCCATCCCATGCACGAGTGAGAAAGGCGTTGCCCTAGTAGATGTACGCACCGAGGTTCAATACCCAGGATACAAGCTTCGTGTTCAGCCACGCTGTTGGTGCATTCAAATGTTATCCGGGCAACAAAAGGACCGTGGGCTCCCCTTTGGCGTAACCAAAGCAACACCAACCCCGCTTCCATTCACATTAACGACCCCATCAAACGTCAGAATCCGTTCGATTCAGGGTCAGGCCCCTCCTCCGGGATTGGTTCCTCACAATCTTTCGATTTGAGAACCATGATGTCTTCTTCAGGGAATTCAAACTTCATCGGTTGATAATCCTCAATGGGTTGCTAGGCGAGGTAATCAGACAATACACTCCCTTGATTGCTTTCTGAAAAGTATACTGAATATCATGTTCAATCAAAGTCATTTGCCCTCTCGCAACCCGTCCGGTCAATGCTGGCTTTTCAAAGATGTACTTGATCAGATCCATCTTGGAAATCCACAAATTGGTATGAATCAGCATATACTGTCTCAGTCGGCGAGCAACCTATGCCAAAGTACAACAAGTTTTCTCGAGTAGTGAATATATTGTTTCATAGTCTGTAAACTTTTTGCTAAGGTAAATTGCATGCTCTTTTCGACCAGACTCGTCATGCTGCCCCAGTACACCTCATAGATCCCTCGAGGACTGTCAAGTATAGGATTCACGGTCGTCCCTCCACGGGAGGCACCCGAATTGGAGGCTCCTGCGAATATTCTTTTTATTTTTCAATGCCCCTTGGCAATCATTATTTCACCTGACCGTTTGATCTTTTCTCTTCAACAGCTTGAATATGGGTTCACACGTGGCTGTTAGATGAGATATGAACCGTGGAATGCATATCAATCTATCTAAGAAACCACGAACCTTCTCTTCTGTTCTCGGTTCACGCATTTCTTGTATTACTCTTCTTTTTTTTTTTAGCAGGATCGACCTCGATTCCTCTTTCATTCACAATAAGCCTCAGCAACTTACCAGACCGCACTCCGCCAGTGCCCTTACTCGGATTCAACCTCAGTTTGAACTGTCTCAACCGGTCGAACAACTTGCCCCGGTCTACCACATGCCCCTCTTCTGTCTGGGACTTTGCTATCATGTCATCAACATAGCATTCGATTCCACGATGAATCATATCATGAAACAAAGTCACCATTGCTCTTTGATACATGGCCCCGGCATTCTTGAGACCGAATGGCATCACCTCCGCTCTTGACACTCGCCTCCAAGGCAGCCCAAAACTTTACTTCCTTTCAGACCTCCTCGGTGCACCGATTAACAATCTTGACTTGTTCCTCGTGCGGTTGAATCACATTCTCCTCTTGTTTCAACAATCTGGTTAATCCCTCTGGCAGTTCACAATCTTCTTCGCCTTCTTCTTCGGCATGATAGATCGGATCGTCAAACTCATATGAGGTGTAACAGGATTGTTATCAATGAGATCCAGAGACGGATCGCATCTACATGAATTTTGATTCATGCATTGCTTTTGAGGTCGGAACGAGACAAATCAAAAGAAGGAAAATGAAAACAAACATTGCCATTTTATTATTTTTTTAAACTGCAAAAATAAATGAAAAACAGGGAACACCGCTTTTACTACAAAAAAACATCCATTTATTAATGATGCAAAATGTTGCAAAATGAAACACATAAGATTGCCCTTACAATGGACCATTACGTTTCGGGCAAAACGTATGGCTTTCATGCAAACAGAATTGAAAAGCAGAAATATTACTCTTCATGATGAGTGACAGTGATGATCTTTTAGGCCTTCCAGTTCCCTGGTACGCACGATTTTATCCAACGATCGAGCTCACAGACACTGTCGATCTCTTCACCCTTCGCACAGGCGTGACCTGGATCTAGCATCCCAGCACTGATGAATGTGAACGGTTGACGACGTCCTCTGTTCTGCCCCGACGAGTCTTGGCCTTCCTGATAACCAACCCCGAACCTATCTGCTTTCACCGTAATGTCTACCATTCTTCCCCAGCCTTGGGCTTCTCCGCTTCTCACCACTTCCATGGCCTGTTTGTAAGAAAAAATGGACGGCTTTTTCTCTTCTTTAGCGGGAATGGCATTCTCTACCTTGACAGTTTCAAATGCCTGACCTGGTGTTTCACATGGTTCACCATCCATTTCCGCCTCCATCATTCTCTGAACCGTTTCCCTCATCATTGCACACCCATTCATAGCGACAGCCGCACAACAGTTATCACAACCAGGGAAAGCTTCACTCTTCATCAGATGCCTTTGGACCACAGACGTTGGAGTTTTTAACTGATCCCCCTTCGTCACCTCGTTTTTTCCCTTATCCTCTGACATCACATTTACTCCCATAGGACCATGCATCGGCGTGGGATCAGCATCAACATTTGGCATCGGTGCAAAATTGATGGCTTTAGAATCCACCAGATCTTGAACGACACGCTTAAAAGCTCTACAACCCTCAACATGATGTCCGGGTGCCCCAGCATTTCTCATCGTAATTTGCAGGCCTCCGATGTAATTCTACAGGAACCAATATCCTCGGCTGAACTAACCCAAGATCCTTCAACCTCTTAAACAGAAGGGTATAAGTCACGGGTGGCTTGTTAAACTGACGATCCGTCGTCCCCTTCTTCACTTGGCACCCAGCTTTCTGTGCTTTCTGTTGAGGTGATTGATGTTGTTGTCGTACAGATGGATTACCAACAGGAATAGTCACTGTAGCAGCATACGGGTGGTAACGATCTCTACCATGCTCCTTTCTGGTAAGCACACCACTTGATTCACCCTCCTTCTTGTGCTGACCTTTGCCAGAGAGCTTCTTTACTCCGGACGATGGAGCATTCCCCTGAGTTTTCTCCATTATTAGCCAATTTTCAATCCTCTCCAACCTCTTAGCAATTGCTTTCTGCCCCAAGGCGAGCCCTTGCACGACATTGAACAACTCCCTCATCATCTCTTTCAATTCGAGAATGTCGGCGTTGGGTGGATCCATCAGCTTGGATTTGTTGGCAGGATATCTGAGCGAAGTAGCTATGTGCGGAGGAAGATCCGGTGTGCGGGAGCAGTGATTCTTCTGTCAACCAAACAGGTTAGATACTGGCACCTACAAAACAGAAAACAGGTTAATATGACTCACACATGAATGCAATGTCTATCCGTATGAGGAACACTCTATCTTTCGATCCTGGCTTCATCGAGACGGATAATAATTTGACAATAACATTCTGACATCAGGATGTCTCTCAACCAGAATCTCAATCGAGAATGTACCCTGAGTATGGATAGACATGAGTTAGATGCATATGAATGCGAAATGGGAATGATGCAGATGCATGAGTGCAAGTCACTGCGCCATCTTCCAAGTCATCTGAAGATCAACTGTACTGGACCGGTCTCTGAACTGATTACAATCATCTGAGGGCCCGAGTAACCATAAATCCAACTCATGAGGTTCCGAAATAAACAGAACCGGGGGATATATCACCATCATCACAGGAAATCCACTTAATGGATGACGACAAGATCCTCTGAACAAGTACCCTTGGATTCAACCCGGGGGTCCGAAATAAACGGAACCCGCTGATAAATACCGCAGACAGAATTCCGGCGTCTCAGAAATAAATATCCATAAATCTGTCTGAACCAAAGTCACCATCACAGAATCACTGACGGAACCTGTACTGTAAGAATCAACCCTCCCCTCACAGGTGAATTCTAATAAGGTCATCCTAAGGCGGATAATGGTCTCGACAATCGGGCAAAGATACTCAACGGGTTTGCCCTTTCGGGTGTGCCGTTGTAGCTCTCATAAGATCATCTAAACCAAAGATCCGGGAAAGAACGGCCACCGAAGTCAACAGCTCCAAGGAGATAAAACTCAACCATAGTGGAAACTCCACAAGAAAGAGCCCTCTCAGAAGAACCTCGTTCGGCTTGTGGTATGTCACGTCACAACAATCATGTCAACCCAACATGTGAGGAACGTGAGACCACGCTAATCCTAGGTGTATACTCGGGCCTGGGTTTTAGCCCCACTCAGAACACCCACCCCAAATCAGAGGAACCAACCTGTACAGAATCCAGCACAATGATAATATGATGCATGCAAACATATATGCAAATATATACAATCACGGTACAACAATCATAAATGCAATAAATAAACAGCAAAAGCAACCAAAACTATCCTAGAGAGCGCTAAGATTGACTCGCTTAGGGAAGATGGACCAGCAAGAGGTCAACTTCTTTATAGTCCCCAACAGAGTCGCCAGCTGTCGCGTACGTGAAAAACAATCGGCGGGAAAAAGACACAGAGCCGCCACCGTGCGTTATTTATCCCAAAGGAGGGAAAGGAAACGCTCGAAGTAAACCTAGAAAGGAAATGGTCTTACGACCAGAGATTGCAAGGATCGGGAGTCGGTTCCGCAAGGGGAAGGTATTAGCACGCCCTCACGTCCGTCGTACTCGACGGGATCCACGCTCAGAAAGAATAGAAAAAGGTTGCGAAATAACTGCTCAAAAACTACACACGCACTGGAATAAAACACAGGTGAAAGAAGACGGAGAAAGCGGCTCGGCAGGATGTCGCATCCTGGGCCTACGTAGTTTGTCAGACACAAACATCAGAGTCGACGTAGTTCGGGGAAATGGGAAACATGCTCACTTGGACATCGCATCCTATGCATACGTATCTTCTCTAACCATAGTAAGAATCAGAGCACTCGTAGCTCGGATAACGCACGCCGAAACAGAACGCTGAAAGACGCTGAGACGCCAAAAGAAACACACAAACGGAAACAGACTGCCAATCGCTGGGCTTACATCCGACTCCGAACAAAGAAACGCAAACAGGAAACCGAATGCCAATCACTGGACTTACATCAGACAACAGACAAAGAAACGCAAACAAGAAACCGAATGCCAATCGCTGGACTTACATCAGACACCAGACAAAGAAACGCAAACAGGAAACCGAATGCCAATAGATGGACTTACATCAGACTCCGGACAAGCAAACGCTAACAGGAAACGGAATGCCAATGGCTGGTCTTACATCCAACTCCATAAAAGAAACAGGAAAAAGATAGCCAATCAATGGTCTTACATCTATCTCCTAACACACACACAAAGCAGAAGGGTCTCGATCGCAACTAGTGCAAGAGAAAAGGAAGGTCTCGATCGCAACGAGGGCGAGAGAAAGGGAAGGTCTCAATCGCAACGAGGGCGAGAGAAAAGGAAGGTCTCAATCGCAACGAGGGCTAGAGAAAAGGATCTAAGTTAGTTGTCAGTCAAACTCGATAAGACATCGCATCTCGTGCCTACGTATCTCATATGGACATGAGAATCAGAGTTGTCGTAGTTCGGCTAAACTATTTTTGTTGAGAGGGGAAATGTTTGTTTGTGTTTTAGGAAAGCTCACGCAAGAAAGGAAGTCCTAGACGAAGGAACCGTGCTACCTTAATTGACATGCAAACGAGACTATGCGAAGTCTAGCAAACCTAGGGGATACAATCACACCAGACAAACATACAGCATGAAGTAAACACACCAACAAGGGGGCTCAAACATCAAGGGTGAGGCTTTAGTCAAGGGGTCATATCAACCTCGACAAACAAGCTGGGCTTTAGTCAAGGGGTCATATCAACCTCGACAAACAAGCCAACTGTAGGGGTCTGGAAGCTCTTAACCACTGACATTGACCGTCAGGGTGAGCAGATGAAAGGTAATGAGGGTAAGACCTCATAGCTCTTAACCCGGGCCTGGGTGAGCTTGAATCAATGAAAACGTGGGAGTCCAGAATGTGGGACTCTATTCCACTTGACTGACTCTATATACAAAGATCTTGGGTATTTATTCAAATGCATCAGCACGTAGTGCGAGCAAGATGAAAGACTCAACTGAATAGCAGGGGACTGACTGCTAGTCTCTTCTATCTGCCAATTGCCTCTTCACTTAGGAGGTCTTGAAGTACATGGCACAAAAGTAAACAAACACAGTCATTGCCTCTTAAGGAGGACTTCAGCCAAATGCCTGCCAAAAGAAACGACAAGGCTTCCAGACTACATGGAGTTAGATAATTATTACCTAGGTGGTATTCCAACCACAAGCAAAGCAAAGCAACTCAAGCAATGAGTTAAAGCGACTAAAGTACCTGTAAGAAAATCAAACAAGTCAATATTTACATTCAGGCAAACCAAACAGACAGTCAACAGTGAGACAACCAATATACACAATGCAAGTCAACAACTCAAGTGAGTTCATCACCAAGGAACCTAGAACACAAGAAAGGTTAGTGGACAAAGAATTTTGCATCTCAATTCATGAGATCAACATCAACCATCAAGACTAGAAGCTTGAACCTGAAATGCAAAACTCAAAAGATGAGTACAAACCATTAGCACCAAGGCTGGGGTCTAAGACAAAGCCAAAAGTCTAAACAGCAACCAATATTCAACATGAAGCTCATTTATTCAATCATGAACATGTCCTAAAAGTACCAAACCGAAATCAAATGGCAAAGTCATCTCATGAGCAAGATATGGCGAAGGCAATTACAAAGCACACAATTGGACATCAAGAATCAAAATTCCATATTAAAACAGAAATGAATCAAACAATCATGAAAATTTTTATGTGCACATAATATGTCAAACACAATCATCCTGCAAATAATTAGAATCAACAGAGCTCAATTGACCTAGAAATGAAAATGAACAAGTATGACATCAAATTGTGTGACACACATTGTCACACCCCACATTCATGTGTCCAAAATAGAGATGAAAAATGCTAAAAATGCACAACCAAGCCTCAAAAATCATGTAACATGTTGGGAATCAGCATACCAAATTTCAAATCAATTGGCCAATGTATGAGCATTTCACAATAGAATGAATGAAGCATGTCACATTTGCATACATGTCCAAAGAGGCCAACACAATTAAAATTCCAGAAATGATAAATTCATGAAATCAGTATCACAAAATAATAGACATCCATATGAACATGTAGCAAAAAATTGGAAGTGATTTGGATTAATTTTCAATTTATTATGATTTTTTGTAGTTGGAGAAAATATTGAAATAAAAATGAAGAACAAAACATGATAAATTGGAGGGAATGGAAAAATGTGAATTAAATTTGAAAAATGCTGGAGCGGAGGATCGAAGGAGGTACAAGCGCTACCAATCAAAACACAGCGTTTTGGTTTGGAAAAATAAATGGAAAACGCATGCTCAGCAAGGATCGAACCGTGTAGCAAAGAAACAAGCGCTGGGAGAATAAAATCCACAAAAATTACACAACCAGGAATCGAACCTGGTATGACCAAAGGCTGGCGCGTTTTGATCAAAACGCTGCCGCTTCATTAAATGTAGTGGCGCCTGGTCAGCAAGTCAAGCATACGTGGAAGCAGTCAAGGAAACAAGAGCCAATGGTTGTGCCAACAGAGCGCACACGCAAGCGCCAGCAAGGAAATATTAAAACAAACAAAAGCCATAGGAAGGGATCGAACACACGCTGCATGGGTGAAAGGCGTATCTACAGTGGAATTGAAAGCGTTGAACCAGAGGGAACCCTAGACTATTCATGCACGGTGAGGTATGGTGGTTTCCACCGTCTTCTTCATGAAGACGGTGGCGCTACAATGACAAGCTCCAAAAAAAATTCCAGAAATAGGCAAAATATACATCATTGGAAAGCTCTCATCAAGCACAACACGGATCGAGCAATAATCTGGCCTAAAACTCAATGAATAAAGAGAATCGAACCAAAACATTTTTGCATCCAAAACTTTAAATCATCATAACACAGTCAATACTTCACCATTTTTTATGAAATCTATATCAGAATGCTCAGCATGAGAAGCTCTACAACATTATGTGCATAAAAAGGAGAAATGAGAGGTTCGAAATTCCAACCTCTTGAAGAGCAGTCACTGGAAACAAGCAATTCAAGGCCTTGCAAGTGTCGAGATCCAATCCTGAGATGATATTATGAAGCTTTGTGCGTGAATTGAAGTTTGAGATGGCTTGGATCTAGCTCAGATTTCAACTTCCATCTTCATGTTCTTGAGCTTGATGTGCTTGATTCTAACTCGAATTCTTCAATCAAGAGCTTGATCTACACTCAATGATGATCAGAGAACAAGAATATGCAATAAAATCAAAGTGTTATGTGGAAGAAATTGAAGTTTCAATGGAGAGCAAAAATGGAGGGAAAAGAAATTTTGGATCTAGAATGAGCAAAAACTCTGAAATTCTGTTATAATTTGATTTATATATGGTCTCTTAATCACATCCAAATCAAAATTAGGCATGAGTTAATTATGATTAGTGAAAATAAGGTGCATGACCAAAAATGGAAAATTGTGGAGGTGCATGGCAAATTGGACGTGAACAGTAACATGTGCATGGGAAAATTCACTTAAAATCATCTCATAAGCTTAAATGCAATGGTATTTTGTTCATATGATGCACCAATTTTGAACTTAGCATTTTCCCTCCAAAATATTCATGAATGAGCAAATGGTCATGTGATGAAATTTCATGCAATGCAATGATAGGTTTGGAAATTATAGGTCAAGAGAAGAAATATGCAAAAAGAATGACTCATGTGATGAAATAGGCCATTTTTGGAAACTTGAAATTACAGGTCACTTTCCATTTTTGGAAACTTTGATCTGGCTTCAAAATCTTCAAGGTGGATATTTGACATGATGAATGAACCTCTTTTGGACATGAATGAAGTGTCTCAAGCCATTTCTCCACCTCCTAGCCCTCAATTGACTTCCAGTTGACCTTTATGGGCCCCAGGTGACTTGAGACTGCACTGTGGACTTTGAGCCTCTTAGCACTTGGCAAAGTGACTTCAAAACGAACCTTGGTTCATATAAGCTCTCTAGAACAACCATGTGGCTTTCATCTCAAGGAAATGCTTGGTCTCTTGCACTGGTGAATCTCTTGATGCCAATGCTGGATGCAATGATGCAATGCAAGATGTAATGTTAATAACCTAAAAAAATGGAATGTATGCATGAATGGGGGGTGCAAATTTGAGGTGCTACAGAGAGCTTTGGGAACCATTTCCATGCTTGCTTTCATCTCCTCTTGGCCATATCAATGCACATAGGATCTCCTAGAAGCTTTTAGACCTTGTGACTGCTCAAGCTACAAACAAGAGATGTTAGTGACATATTTTTGTGCTTTTAGTTAGTAAATGAAATTAGAAAAGAAATAATATACAATTCAAGCATGTTTGGTGATCTCAAACCAACTCACAAGAGATCCCACCCCAAAGGTAAGGAGCCAAGATGCTTATGATCCTTGAGGCAATGTAAATGCAATGTTATGATGCCATGAGGGATCTTAGGGTCAAAATTGGGGTCTTACAGATGCCCCTATTTAAGGTCATTCTAGCCGGAGATAGGAAGGTTAGAATCTTTGTCTCGACGAGGTAGAATGGGCTTAAATAATAACAAAGAGACGAATTTTGGTCCCTAAGAGACCTCATGATGCAAATGTATGCATGCAAAAGGTAATACTCTGTGGAAATATGTGTCCACAAAGAGAAAAGAAATCAGAGAAGCTGATCATCCATGTGGGTAATACACTCAATGGGACAAAGAATCTGGGGACTCTTATGGGGATAAGAAAGGGAATAAAATGCGCGAGCAGGTCACGACTTGAGACTTGCTGAGAGGCACGAGAGGAATTCCATGAAAATAAATCAATGGAAGGACTCGAGCTGACTCAAAGCTGCATGTATTAGGGAATATGCCAATACAGCAAAACTATCCACAAAGGATACTTCGGATGAAAATCCGGACTCAGATGGGGAAATCCACTAAGGTACTTAACTGGGGAATGTCCACATAGGACTCGTCCTAGGAAACAAACAGGATGAGGTATTACCGGTTACCGGGTAATAAGCTCAAGGAGACATGTGATCAAACACACCGGTATAAGGGTGAGAGAACAACACGCTCGGGGAGAATGAATATCTAAGACCAGTATGAGGATGAGAGATATCAAACATCCAAGATCATCCGAGGAAGACCTAAAAAGGTATATTTCAACTCAAGAAATCTGACTCCACAGGGGACAAAAAAGTCATAATAGGGAGCAGAAAGGAGGGAACACCAGGGATACCGGTTACTGGGCATATAATAGGTGACCGACCAAGCGTGAATTGGGGAATATTTCCAAGACACTCATCATCCGAACAGAGGGCTAAAAAAGCAAACTCAATTATTGGATGGACATTCGACTCCGCAAAGAGAATACGAATCTTACTCGACTGGGGAAGAACAAAAGACTTCGACCAAAGAGCGCATGAGATATATTATCTATTACCATCAAAACATAGATAACATACTCGCATGGAAGATTATCCACAATCGATTACTGGGTTAACAAAGGATAAATCGACCGAAAAGAAAGGACATCGGGATACCAAATACTAGGTATAAAATGATGACTAATCAAAGGGAGAAACAATCATTACCAACCAAAGTAAATGAAAGATGACCCGCTGGGGATACATTGACAAAGGCAATGATCCGGAGATATATCACCAGTTACTAGGAGATATACTAAAAGGTGAAGGAATATCAGTACCGAATATTGGATGAAGATAACCGTCAAAGAGGGGATTACATCTACCGGATACTGGGTAGAAAACCACGGAAGAGTAACTGCCATCGGTTAGGATGAACAAAATAAGGTTAACTCTGCAAGGGGATAAAGTGGGGTTTGCGACTACCGGTATAAGGGTAGAAAACCACAAAAATAGGACTTACAACTACCGGTTACTGGGTAGAAGGCCACATAAATAGGACTTATAACTACCGGTTACTAGGTAGAAGGCCACAGAAGCTCCACCCGGGGAAAAGATGGACAATTACTGGTTATTGAGCGATCATTCTTCTAAACTACGGGGAAATGCAGGAAAATCACAAGGAGTCAATCTAGGAACAAACTAGAGAGACACGATGAAACCAAACTCAACCCCATGAGGATATAACTCAGTGGGAACTCTCTCCCAATATATGTGTTAGGAGGAGACAGAAACAACAATCATCCACAGGGCATAACTCAGTGGGGAAATAGAAGAAGGGAAACACTTTCTGATATATGACTATAGGGCTGACTCTACATGGGGAGATCAGACACAAATATCTGCTTGGAGAAATATGTATCACCAAATAGCAGGAGACAACGAACAAAGATATATGGCAAAGAATGCAACATGAATATCTAGATGTCAAGCTTATGCATGTATATGTGTGGTTTATTTATGATGAATGCTGACAAACAGACATATCTAACACAACAGGTCCAAGAATCCATGGACGAACATCCGGTACTACATCTCAAAAGAGAAAGCCAGCCCCACTGGAGAACATCCAATCTGATGGGAGCAAGAGATACCAGGAAACAAAGATCTCTGCATGTAAGGAGAATCAATCACTCCATCTGGGGACAGGATCAACACACGGATAAAATTCACCGTATAAGCAACTCTACTGGGGAAATTATCAGAGGGAAAGATGAACTCTGTGGGGAACAACCACCAATCAGAAGGTTCCAATGTCACCACATATATTGCACTACTGAAGAAAACAACTTGTCGGGGAGGGAAGGACACTACTCCGCTGAGGAAGGAAGGATAAACATCTTCATCAACCACTCTGCTCGGAAGAAACCGCAAACGGGCTCTGATCAGGCAATCCCCCTAGGGGAGTACTGCTAATGACCGAATCGGGGATTATCCGTAGGCAACTGCTGGAGATACCTTGATGGTGACCATAGTGGGGAGTATAAGTGGGATCAACCCTACTGAGGATGGTTGAGGAAAATTTGTTAGAGATCAAAAGTAGACAGGTTCACAGAGGAAATGCTACAAACCAAGTTTGATGAAAGCTCCACTTATGCTGGATATTTCCTGCTCACTCTGAGGGGAATTTCTTACTTGTAGTGAGGGGAAACTGACTCCTTCAGAAAGATTAACATATTCAATTTATCAATCTATAAGGGATTTTAGGTTAATCCACACAAGGGATGATAACCATATAATTGATAACACAAATGCTAAATCCAACTCATGGGGATCTAGAAGATTGAGATCACACCCAGAACTCCCAACTCCATGGGATTTGGTGTGAGGTGCAACTTTCCTCTGTGCCTACGGAGGAGACAACCTGGAAGATAAATGAAGAGGTACGAGTATGCTGGAATATGAACAAATGTCTTACCCTTTTGGGGATCATGCCATCTTTGGGAGAACACTGAAGACATCCCAAGTATCCTTTTGTCATTATGAATGTTCACTTTGTTTAAAAACATTTATGAAAATTTTATTTATTTAAACAATGATATTTCTCAATTAAAACATGAGAAACATTTGTTGAATAGAAACAAATAAGAGTGCAAAGATTTGGATAGGCTCAAATTTATTTGATGGAATGGTAGTCTGCAAATGGCGAGACTCCATGGATCTTTACAAATTTGAAATTGGTGATATATATTGGAAAAGGGCTACATGAACATAATGACCATTTATCCACCAACTCTGAATTCGATGTATTTTGAAGCTTCAGTGGCAATGACTGAACGAGAGTCTTGACAGATGACAGTTGTAGAACAAAGTCTTGTCAGGATGCAGTTACTTGCCAAATCCCTAATTTTGCCTAGATTTCCCCAGGTGAGGTGCTCAATCTAGCGGGATATTTATTTTTTATGTCTCTAACTTTTTCCTGGATCGCCCTTTCGGGCTTTTAATCCACCGAGACGCCATTTTTGCCTAAGCAGCCCTTCGGGTTTTCAACTTAGCGAGTTATTCTGTTTTTATTTTAGGCGAAGTATTTCTTGACTGCATCTGAATTCACAGGACGAGTGAAATCCTCTCCATCCATAGTTGTAAGTATCAAAGCACCACCTGAAAAGGCTCTCTTAACAACATATGGACTTCATATTTTTGAGTCCACTTGCCCCCTGGAATCGACGCCAAAGATGAGACTTTTTTGAGAACAAGGTCACCTTCTCGGAACACACGAGGCTTGACCTTTTTATCAAAGCTTTCTTCATCCTTTGCTGATATAACTGACCATGGCACATGACAGTCAATCTCTTCTCTTCTATCAAATTCAGTTGGTCTAACGACTCTGAACCCATTCAGCATCAGTCAACTTGGCTTCCATCAAGACTCTCATTGACGGGATCTCCACCCTCTACTGGGAGCACCGCCTCCATGCCGTAAAAAGAGAGAAAAGGGTTGCCCTTATTGAAGTGCGGACAGATGTACGATAGCCATGCAAGGCAAATGGGCA